>NC_133538.1:266289006-266594631 GCF_048544455.1 Silene latifolia
ATGACATAATCAAAAATTAAGTAAACCACATGTTATTTATCCCGACTAAGACAAAGGCAATCAGTTAAAATGAGAATTAATATTACAGCAACGTTGAATAAGAGCCTACCTTTCCAACATCATTCCTCCCTAAATCGAACAACATGTTCTGCTCAGCAGATTGTTTCTGATCATTCAGAAGTTGTTTTTCCATCATGATATCTTCATTTGGTGTTTTTCCTCTTCTAAAAGTCCCGCCAATAAGTCTATTAGTCACTTTCCCTCACTTTTCCCTGCAATAACACACAAGCTTAAGAATCTTGAATTTACCAAGCTGTGAAAAGAACCCAAAAAAAAAAGAAGACACAAGACAACCTACCCAATGTAGAGTAAATAGAATAAAATGGAAGGGATCCACCATAATTTGAGAGAAAAGCAGGAAATGAATGGCTGAAGAGCAAGTAGTGATCATCAACAATTACGAAAATTTGACCTGGGTACCTTTAGAAAACGATATAAACCGATTACCGAACCCAATTATAAAAAGAATTAACCTAAGGTAAGAACAAGAAAACACAACTATCATACGGAAACTTAAATTTGTGTAAATGGTGGCAGATCAATAATGTTATCCGACAACAAAAAAACCCAATAACAATCATCTAAAATAGAAACATTTAAACAAACAACCCAAAAATTGACTAAAGGGCCTCTCAAAACCCCAAAAGCAGTAATCTAAAATTGGAAACAACCCTAAAATTGAATAAAACGACCTAAAATTGAGATATACCAACTTGATCATACCATTGCTTAATTTCACAAGATAGCTATAATGACCAACACTATAGAATGTTTGTTGAATAAACTCACTTATATCTGCTTTTCCATAAATTATGTTGAAAAGATAGCAAAACCAACTAACGATGAATTTGAACTCAAACCATGAATGAACAACAATAAAACGATGAAATCAAAACACAACATAACTAAGCAAAACCTGTAATAGCGAATCAAAGACTACAAAACAGACCGACCAAAGGAAAAACATGGTAATTGGGGGCAGAGACTAGAAACAATACAAACAAACTGTTAAAGTGTGTAATGTATTATAAGGGTAAAATGTGTGTTGTTTGTATTGCCAATCATAAGACGTATAAATACAAGAGAATAGAAACGGGATAAATAAACCCTAAGTCGTAATGGGCCGAAGTCCGGCCTAATATCCCCCCTCAAACTGGAGCGTGTAAATCAAGAACGCCCAGTTTGCTAAGAAGAAAATCAAATTGCGCCGATCCCAAAGCTTTAGTAAAGACATCCGCGAGTTGAGAACTGGAGTCAACATGGGATGTAGTGATAAGCCCATCAGTTATGGCATCTCGGATGAAGTGACAGTCGACCTCGATATGCTTTGTGCGCTCGTGGAAGACTGGATTCTGAGCGATAGAGAGAGCTGATTGACTGTCGGAGAAAAGAGGTATAGGACGTGGGACAGACACGCCTAAGCTCGAAAGAAGCCCCAAGAGCCATTTTAACTCACACAAGAGCCCAACCATAGCACGATACTCGGCCTCAGCAGATGACAGTGAGACGGTGTGCTGCTTCTTTGTTTTCCAAGAGACGGGTGAATCACCGACAAACACTAGCCAACCCGAGACAGAGCGACGGGTTAAAGGACACTTAGCATAATCCGAATCACACCACCCAGAAAGATTCAAGGTGCTATCGGAGCGTAATAAAATGCCTTGACCTGGTTTGCCTTTTAAATAACGAACCACACGAAGAGCGGCATCAAAATGCTCTTTGCGTGGTTAAAGAAGGAACTGAGACAAAATGTGGACCGCATAAGTAAGGTCGGGACGGGTCACAGCAAGATAGACAAGACGCCCGACGAGTCGACGATAAGACTCCACATCCGTGACAAGCTCGCCCGTAGCCAGGCCCAACTGGTGATGCTGCTCCATTGGAGTGGCCACGGGTTTTGCACCAAGAAGCCCAACTTCGGAAATGATATCCAATGCATATTTACGCTGATTAAGAGAAATACATTCCGAACTTCGAGCAACCTCAATACCCAAGAAATATTTTAACGGACCCAAATCTTTCATATGAAAACAATTATTAAGATATGCCTTGAAAGATGTAATAGCAGCATAGTCATTTCCGGAAATCACAAGATCATCCACGTAAACTAAGACATGAATACATACCTCGGCCTGGGAATAACTGAACAAGGAATAATCCGAGTAAGACTGAATAAAGCCATAAGTGCGTAATGCAGCGCCGAGCTTAGCAAACCAACATCGGGGCGCCTGACGAAGGCCGTATAAGGACTTACGCAATTTACACACCTTGCCTTCCTTACCTTTGCTGAAACCGGGAGGTAACCGCATATAGACCTCTTCAGATAAGTCTCCATGTAAAAAGGCATTATGGACATCTATCTGATGAAGTTCCCATTTGCGAATAGCAGCAACATCAAGAAAGGTATGATTAGTAGTCATTTTGACCACGGGTGCAAAAGTCTCACCGAAATCAATCCCTTCAATCTGATGGTTCCCAAATATAACGAGGCGAGCTTTGTATCGTTCTACTTGCCCATTAGACCGATACTTAATTTTATAAACCCAACGACAGCCAAGAGCCTTTTTATCAGGCGGAAGATCTGTCAACTCCCAAGTGCCATTGGTTTCAAGGGCGTCAATTTCAATTTGCATAGCTTCACGCCATTTGGGATCATTAATAGCGATACGAAAGGAGGGAGGTTCAACGCCTTCCGTAATTGCTGCAAGGAAGTGACGATGCTTTGCAGAAAATTTATTACAGTTAAGATAATTAGCAAGAGCAAAGGGAGTACCTGAGGACGAGGTGGAA
The DNA here is from genome assembly GCF_048544455.1 of Silene latifolia. Lineage (NCBI taxonomy): Eukaryota > Viridiplantae > Streptophyta > Magnoliopsida > Caryophyllales > Caryophyllaceae > Silene > Silene latifolia. The sequence goes on from NC_133538.1 coordinate 266,291,857, forward strand.
GGGGAGCTGTCGGGAGAGGACGGTGGTGTGGTGGGGTCTGCAGTGGTGCCAACCTGAAAACCACGAAGCCTTGTGGACGGAATTTTTAGACGGTGTCCACGGCCAAGGACCTCGGGATTAGTGACAGCTTCAGTTTCCGAATTAGGAGCCGTGGCAGAACCCGAAACCGTACCCGAAGCATCATCCAAGGCGACATTCTCATTAGTGAGACCTGAAGTATCATGAGGCTCCTGTTCGGTATTGCCCGTAGTAATTTCTTGCGTGGGGCCTTTATCCGAAGGGGATATGTGTTCGTCGGAATTAACGACTTCGTCTTCAGCAAAAAATGGAGGAGTATCCGGGGTAGGAGAAGGCTCTGTGGAAGAATTGACTGTATATGGAAATGATTGCTCATAAAAATAAACATCCCGAGAGATAAAAATATCGCCAGTAGCAATGTCAAAGACTTTCCAACCTTTCTTATTATATGGATAGCCAATGAAAATACATTTGCGGCTACGAGGAGCAAATTTGTCGCCATTGGTTTTTTGATTGTGAACAAAGCATAAACACCCGAATACCCGTATATTATCATAAGACGGTGGAATACCAAACAGAACCTCATAAGGGGTTTTATTATGAAGAAGTAGTGAGGGGGTGCGATTAATTAAATACGCAGCCGATAAGACACATTCTCCCAAAAAAGAGGTCGGAAGAGTGGCTTGAAATAGAAGGGCACGGGCAACGTTTAATATGTGACGGTGTTTACGTTCAACCCGTCCATTTTGTTGAGGGGTACCCACACAGGATGTCTGAAATAATATCCTATTTTTCACAAAATAATCGGCCATAGTATTAAATTCGGTCCCATTATCCGACTGAACGATTTTAACCTTTTTAGAGAATTGGGTGTCAACCATGGCTAGGAAATTCATAAACATCTGTGTAACCTCAGTTTTGTCAAAAAGAAGATAGAGGCACATGTGAGTATCCCACATTGGAAAAAGAGGAGAGAGTTGTATATCATATAAACCAAGGAGTTACTCCACCCATTGCCAATTGGTTTTGGGATGGAACCTTCTTGGACTTATAAGCCGGACTCTCTCTCCTCCATGCGGGTGCGACCCAGGCCCGATAACGAAACTTGACATGGTATCAGACCCTGGTGACCAAAAGGTCACGGGTTCAAATCCCACCCCCTCTATTCTAAAGTGGATAATCATAACAGGCCAGGGAATCCCGCCTGCACCCACACTTCAAGCCCAAAAAGGAAAAAAGGGCCTTCGTGTGAGGGGGAGTGTTAGAATATAAAACGAATCAAGGAAATTCTACCATCAGCTTAAGCTTTTGGTTGAGATGGTTTCTTATCATGGTATCAGAGCCCATGGTCGAAAAAAACTAAAACAAAGGCCTGGGCATGAAAAATAGAAAAAGAAAAACTGGGCCAGATAAATTGCAGTTGGACAAAAGACTTAAAAAAGATCCAAACTGCCGGAATAGGGACCTCACATGTGAGGGGGAGTGTCAAGATACAGCTCACCCATGATAAAGGCACATGTGAGTATCCCACATTGGAAAAAGAGGAGAGAGTTGTCTATCATATAAACCAAGGAGTTACTCCACCCATTGCCAATTGGTTTTGGGATGGAACCTTCTTGGACTTATAAGCCGGACTCTCTCTCCTCCATGCGGGTGCGACCCAGGCCCGATAACGAAACTTATCACAAACCAGTTCTAACCAAAGAAAAAACACAGTGAGCAAAGACCACAAACAAATCACAAACAAACCATAAATAAACAAAGTAACTTTGAAAAGACCAAAAACATAGTAACTGTGTTGTTAGAATGGTGAAAAATGGTTTGTTTCTGTCCCTTGAATCACCTTAAACATTCTCTTATACTCTATGTAGATCCTAATAGTTTTTCCAAACTAAAATGCAAATAGAAACATATCCATGAGCACACAGATGACTAATTAAGCTGCGTAGTGACATGTATAAAGCGATTCACGGCACGACAACAACCATTTATCACCATTATAACAACGCGAAATGGAAAATTGTAAAGTCTCACTTCATTAGGTAAATTAATACTCCCTCCTATTCAATATATTCTTCCCTATTTTTCTTTTCGGATTATTCGGGTTTTCTTCCCTATTTCCTTTTTTGGGTTGATTTGTGTGGTCCAAATTCAATTGCATGTGGGGTAGTGTATTTTGTGTGGTCCAAATTAACTTTCTTATTTCTTGTGCAAAAAGGAAAGGGGAAGAATATAGTGAATAGGAGGGAGTATAACATTGCTACATATACTCTACTTTTGATACAGAAACAACAGAATTACTCCAGCGCCAGTAATGTGGCTCATAAGGTTTGTCAGGCCAAATAACCAAACTACCAAACTGACATAAAACTATGCAAATTACGTGGTTAGACCAAATTGATAGGTGAAAAGTTTCGGTGATACAAAAAATAAATCCGAATTAATAAAAAAAATACATATAATCTTCCAGTTTTGAACCTCAAGTTTCAATATTTTACTCCTTAGTTTCCTTTTTACTCTCTTTTCTCATCGTGGAATGGTGTGTTTCTAACTCCAGCGGGGAGGCTTACTCTTATCAACTCTGTCCTATCAAACATTTCAAATTATTTTCTATCGGTATTCAAAATAGCGGTAAGTGTGACAAACAAAATCAACTCTCTTCTGTCACATTTTTGGTGGGCCGGGTGCAATCGGGTAAGTCCCTTCATTGGTGTAGTAGGATGTTCACTAGTCTTCCAAAGAGGGAAGGAGACCTTGGGGTACGTAATATTGAATGCCTTAATAAGGCATTACTGGCCAAGCATGCGTGGAGACTCGTGACCGGAGAAAATTCGACTTTTTGTCAAATTTTCAGAGAAAAGGTTTTTGGCCGTTCTACCTTGATGAATGTTTTGGCTCCAAGAATCACAGGCAATGCATCCTGGGGGGTTAAAAGTATCTTTCATGGTATGACATTTATTCTGGAGAACATTAGCTGGCAACCAGGTACGAATTCAAATCTAAATGTCTGGACTTCAAAGTGGGTTGGTACGAGGACACCTGAGCCTAAGGGTGATTTTTTGGATCCGGAGTTTAACTTCCTTAAAGATTTAAGAATAAGAGATCTATGCCTAAATAGCGGGGGATGGAATCAGGACTTGATAAATATGCTCTTTGATGATGAGAGTTCAAAAAGAATTCTGGCTATACCGCTGAGAATTAATGATGGGGAGGACGAGATTATTTGGCCTTTCTCATCAACTGGAGTTTACACGGTTAAAAGCGGGTACGGGTTACTTTTTAATGATTTGTTTATGAGGAGAGGTACATCCCTGGACAGATCAAGATTAAATCAAGGGAGGAAAAACTTTTGTGGCAAACGGCTTTGGCACCTTTCAATTCCACAGTCGTGGAAAATCCTTATTTGGAAAATCCTTACGAATTCTCTTCTCGTAGGAGGGGAATTTGTTAGGAGAAACCTGACATGGAACCCTCTATGCCCTCTGTGCCGTAGTACTAGGGAATCGGTTGAAATGGTTGACCATCTTTTTAAAGAATGTAGTATTACGGCAAGGATCTGGGCGGGGTCACAACTTGGGATTAACTCGGACCAAGCTTATAATTTGGAAGTCGGTGACTGGATTGTCAACTGGATCCAATACTTGAGAACCTTAAATGATTGGCAAATTCGGGTCATTCAATTTAGCGCAATCATTGCATCCATTTGGAATTTGCGTAATAATGTGGTCTTTAGAGGTGAGATATTCAATCCCAAGGGTTTCTTTTCAGCTTATAATCAAGTGGTGACCTGTGCTATGAAAGGATTTGTTGAAAGAGTTGAAGCCAACGTAACGGCGCATGGTAACCTTGACAGCAACGACCTAACGGATATTGAAGGTGATTTGGTGCGGAATGGACACCCGGTGTATGTGACTGGGGGTTTTGGGTCGTGTAGCTTAGTGCGGGTCATGGTTGATGCGAGTTGGGAAAAAACTTGGCAGGCTGCTTGGGGATGGGTGGTTTATGATGAACATGGGAATGTGATTTTTAAAGGAGGGGAGAAGGGGCGTGCTGAATCACCTTTGCAAGCGGAGGCCTTGGGGGTCTTGAAGGCCATACAATGGGCTCTCGGTAACAACTTCCTTCATGTGGAGCTCTCGTCCGATTGCCTTCAATTTGTGTTTCAATGTGCAGGTTTGGGAACGAGGCACTATCAGACTAAAGGAGTTCTAGAGGATATTCTCTGTCTAACGCCAAGTTTTCATTGTCTCTGTTTTAGCTATGCATGTAGGAAAAATAATGTCGAGGCTCACCTCTTAGCGAGACGGGCTATGACTATGGCGTAGGAATCTCTCTTGCCAGTTGCAAAAAAAAAAAAAAAAACTATTTTGAATATATTAATTACAAACGAAAGTTAATTAAGAAGGGAGAGAAAACATTAAATACACGATTTAAGCAAATGAAAACTTAAAAGGAAGTGAGAACAAAAAGAATATTAGAACTAACTTCTCAAATTTCATCAATAGAGAGTGAGATTTTAGAGGGATATTTGCCCTACTTTTCACATTTAGCTTTAGCAAATCTTGAACTCTGACATATCCATCACTCCGCATATCATAATTCAATTGTGTAGCCATATGCCTCAGTATGCACACCCTAAGAAGCAGTGACATTAATTAACATAGTTGGTTATTTATACAAAGCATAATATTGATAAATTTGAACACATCTGCCTAGGCGACAAAAATGCATGTTTTTCACAAAACATTCGACGTTATTTGGTGAAAAAACGCACAAGGGAAACTATGATGTAAAACTTGTTCCGATTTGGATGATAATTTATGGCCTGGATGTGAAGTTCTGTGGTGTGGAAAGCCTTAAGAAAATTTCGGGAGTTGTAGGAAAATTCATTAAAAGTGATGATGTTACAACTCATAGGAATTTTTTTAGGTTTTGCACGCATATTGGTTGAAGTTGAGATTGCTCAGCAGTTTCCCCACTGTAATCAATTTCTTGGATGAACATGGTAAAACCTAGAATGTTAAGGTGCTATATGACTGGCTTCATGTGTCATGTACTACGTGCAAGGGGATGGGGCATGTGTCTAAGGATTGCAGGAAGGGGACTGGCAAAATGAATGTAAAGAAGGTCTGGAAGCCTAAAGGGGTAGAAAACAAACAACCTGATCCTATACAGAAGACTAAACCTGCTTCCAAAGTGCCTGAAAAGGGAGTTGTCCCTGTGTTTACTGTTACTCCAATAGCTCCTAGGATGGTGATGACTCTAGTTATAGTGCAGAAAACCCCGACAGTGGAGAGTTCTATTCCTAGGGGATTCATTACAAAATTGATGAGAACTGATAAGGGTGATGTAAAGTGATGTCGTCGGGTCACATCCAATCAAACACATTTATAATACTCAACATACAACTAGTTAGTGGTAAGTCGAGGTCGATCCATGGGACGGTGTGCTTTGGGTTCTAAGTCTATCCATCTCAATTTATGCTAGTGTCACAATTTGTTTGGGTTTGTAGTTATGTTTTTAGACTAATAAAAGCAATAAAGTGAAATAAGCAATAAAAGGAAAGATGTAAACAAATGATTAAAAGTGCTAGGATATCATGGGGTCATAGGGGATTCATGGTGTTGATCATACAAACATGTTTACAAAGTTGCAAGCAATTAATGTTGTGGAGGAACCGAGTTGGTTTATGTCTTACGGTTCATAGGAAGAGTTGGGTCCCGGAGCCGAATCGATTAGATTGTACAACACCTACACGTCGACTTACTTTCCTCCTATTCAACTTCTATGCATGGTCTAACAAGACTCGAGTTGGTTTATGTCTTACAAGTCAAGTTGAGTAGATAATAGATGGTTGTAAATGCAAGGATTCATAGGCTTAGCATTTCATCAAACATAACATGTGCATAAAGTTGACATCACAACAAGCAAGCAATTTAATCATGTGAACATATTAGATTAAGCATGAATCAATCCCTTGTTGGTTTCCCTTAATTACCCACTAACCCTAGCTAAAAGACTACTCACTCATTATCATGGGAAAATGTCATTAATGGTGTCAATCATCACAACAAGTATAAACATGATAATGGAATGAAGAAATGAACAGTAAAGATAAAAGGGTAAAGGAATTATACCAAACTTGAGATGATCCAAACAATAAAGCAAAGAATAATAGAAGAAACTTGATTGTTGATGGAAGGTTGTCAATCTCCCAATAAACCCAATAATCTTCAATTACCCAATAATCAACTTGAATAATAAACTTGAACAATAATTATGGAAAGATTAATGTGTAATTTGTGGAAAGATTAAAGAGTAATCTATTCTAATCTACTCCTAATCTAATCTAAGGAAGGATTTTTCTAGCTAAAAAGATGTGTTTATAGTCTAATAAAACTTGATGGTTTGATTATTACAAATGGGGTATATATAGTGGAAATTAGGTGGATGCATTAGGGTTAACTAAGGGCTAAACTAGTAATTACACTTTTGAGATTTGAGCAGGGAGATGCCGGTATTTTTCGAAGGAAGGGCTTCTTTCTTTGAAGGTTGAAGAAACGAATTTTGGCTGCCTTGGAATCCGTGCGTCTTAGGCACGGGACGGGCGGATTCGGTGATCTGGGCCCGGGCGTGTTTGAGAGAAGACGGGCGGATTCTGGAGATTCTGCCCGGGCGTCTTGGGGTGAAGATGGGCGGATTGGAGCAGGGGAAGACGGGCGGATTTGGAGCAAGACGGGCGTCTTGTGGTTCACGTAGCAAGGAAAAGTTTCCTGTCCAGGAATACGCCCATCCCGAGCGTTATATGGGCGTCCTAGGCTTCAACCCGAGCGGGTTGAATTTGACCCGAGCGGGCTGAGCTGTATCTTGAGCTCGGTTTGTAAAACGGACGTCATTTTCTCATCCGGACTCCTATTGGAGTGATTCAAAAGCCTAGATCACTTGATTTTTCGATGCCATTCCATCTAGCATATTTTTAGAGCCAAAGGAGCAACTTTTGATTCGGTTTTCGAGCGATTTCTTCTTGTAAAGCCTTCCCTCTCGTCATTCTTACTTTTAACCCTTTGATCCTTCTATATACACTTTATTCCTACATCTTTGGTCATCATTCTTGCCTCCTCTTCATACTAGTCCATCTAATATCATCAATAAGCTTCCAAATATGCACGAAAGACGGGAATTTCCGCCTTATTATCTTCTTTTCTACAAAACATACGAAAGCGATAGAAAAGCAAATAGGAAGGTTTTGACGGATAAAATGGCCATGGAATGTTATAATAGTATGCAAAATAGGCTTAATTAGGGGACTAAATATGCTCAAATAATGGTCACATCAAAGGGATAAAAGAGGAGCTTCTCTCCTGGTGGTATTTCTTTTATGGAGGCTCTATCTTCTTCTTTGCAGCGTTCTAGGCTTGGTATCTCTGGGCTAGTTGAGAAAGGGGAAACTAGCAAACAGAAGTCTGATAATGGGTAGCTGTGGCATGTGGAACATTAGAGGTATAAATAACCTAAATAAACAACAAGAAATAAGGAGATTTATTCTCCAGAATAAAGTAGGGTTATTTGGTTTATTGGAGACAAAAATAAAGTGTAGGAATTGGAATAATGTTTAAGTGAATCCGTGTCAGGATTGGGCTATATGTACTAATACTAGTCTTCATAAAGGGGGCAGAATATGGCTTATTTGGGATCCAAAGTTGTATGAGGTTGATGTGTGTGATGTGACCATTCAATGTATTCACTCTAAAGTAGTGGATAAGGCTAGGAAAGTTGTTTTCTGGTTTACTGTTGTTTATGGGCTGAATCATCACAGTGAGAGAGAGGATTTGTGGAGTAGCTTGAGAATGTATCATGGTAGTGTTGATGGTCCTTGGCTTGTGGGTGGGGACTTTAATGCTGTCATGGCTAGTGATGAAACGATTGGGGGAGCTCCTGTGTCCAATGCTGAGATTAGGTCTATGTTACAGACTGTGCAGGACTGTAACTTAGCTGATCTTAGTGCTCAGGGAGCTTTTTATACTTGGTCCAATAAGCATGAAAATGAGACTAGAGTCTATATCAAATTAGATAGAGTCTTTGTTAATGATGATTGGGTTGATGCTTTCCCTGAGAGCTATGTTCACTTTATGCCAGAAGGAATGTTTGATCACTGCCCCTGTCTAGTGAAGTTTGATTTGGCTAGTCAGAGAAAGGGGACTTCATTTAAATACTTCAATATGTGGTCCCTGGCCCTTGATTATAAGCATATAGTGACAACTGGTTGGAGTAAGGAGGTCCAGGGGACTCCTATCTTCAGGGTTGTGTTCAAATTGAAAAGTTTAATAGTTGGTTTGAAGCAACTGAATAAAGAGCAGTTCAGTGATATTGAGAACTTGACTTCTGTTGCTGAGCTTTCCTTGAAACAGTTTCAGGAGTTACTGGTTCTGGATCCTTTTAATGAACATATTATGCAAAATGAAAGGGCTTGTGCTCATGAGGTGTCTGAGTTGAGGAAAGCAAGAGCACAATATTTGAGTCAAAAGGCTAAGTGTGATTGGATAAAACTAGGGGATGAAAACACTTCCTATTTTCATGCTCGAATTAAAAAGAGAAGAGCTAGAAATAGAGTGTTCCAAGTGAGGGACATGAATAATAATTTGTGTTCAAGTCCTGAGAGTATCCAGCAGGCATTTGAAGAATATTATAAGTCTCTGTTGGGTACTTCAAATCGGGTGAGAGGAGTTAATAGAAGAGTGGTGACTTCTGGAAAGTGTATTACTGATGAGCATTGTAGCCTGTTGAATGCTCCTATTACAGTGAGGAGGTCAAGCAGGCTATGTTTGATATACCAGGGGATAAAGCTCCTGGCCCTGATGGGTACAGTAGCAAATTTTTTAAAGAGAATTGGGATGTTGTTGGCTCCGATGTTGTGGCAGCAGTCAAAGGGGCTTTCCATTCTGGTAAGCTGCTGAAGCAGGTGAACAACACAATCATCACCCTTATTCCTAAAGTGGAATTGCCAGAGACAGTGTTGCAATTTGGACCCATTGCTTGTTGCAACACTGTCTATAAGTGCCTTTCTAAAGTAATTTGTTCTAGGTTAGGGAAAGTGTTGCCTGATATTATTAGTCCATCCCAAAGTGCCTTTATCAAAGGAAGGGATATTGTGGGTAATATTTTTATTTGTCACGACCTCATCAAACTGTATAAAAGGAAAAGTTGTTCACCTAGGATGATGATGAAGCTTGACCTGCAAAAATCCTATGACTCAGTGGAGTGGTATTTTGTTAGAGATATGTTGACTTGCCTTGTCTTCCCTGAGAGATTATTAAGGATTGTTATGGAATGTGTCACGACCCCTTCTTATACAATCTCTCTTAATGGGGCTAATTTTGGTTTTTTTCATGGCTTGAGAGGGCTTAGGCAGGGAGACCCCCTATCTCCACTTCTGTTCACTATCTGCCTGGAATACTTCAGCAGAGTGGTTGGAGTGGTTCAGAAACATGGACGGTTTAAGTTTCATCCCTTATGCAATAGGATCCAGCTAACACACTTGTGTTTTGCTGATGATCTTATTTTATTTTGTAGAGGAGACAAGGCTTCCAGTGAAATTCTGCTAAGAGCTTTTACTTATTTCTCAAGTGCTTCTGGACTCATCATGAATAAGGGAAAATCAATCTTTTATTGTAATGGGGTTGATGGGGTAGCTATCAATGAGATGGAATAACATTCTGGTATGAAAAGAGGGGCAGTCCCTTTCAAGTACCTTGGGGTTAGTGTGGCTCCCAGGAGATTGTCTATCATGGATTGTAATTGTCTTGTTGAGAAGATTGTTGAAAAAATTCGAGGTTTTGGGGCCAGGAAGTTGTCCTATGCTGGTAGGCTGGTGCTTATAAAGTTAGTTCTCAGTAATCTTCACAGCTATTGGGCTAGAATATTCATTCTCCCAAAGGCTGTCATAAGGAAAATTGAAGTAGTGTGCAGAGATTACCTGTGACATGGTACTGACAACAAACAAAGCCCTGCCTTGGTTTCTTGGGATACGATTTGTCATAAGAAGAAGCATGGGGGTCTGGGGCTCAGGGGCTTACATGCTTGGAATGTAGCTGCCATAGGCAAGTATGTATGGTGGGTGGCCATGAAAGCAGATCATCTCTGGGTTCGTTGGGTCCATGCAACTTACATTAAGTCCAAAAACTAGGAAGATTATGAACTTGGAGCTGGGACAAGCTGGGCTTGGAGGAAAATATGTCAAGTCAAAAATATTTATAAAACTAATTTATTCTCTGACAATGCAGTAGAGCACTATACAATCAAAGATGGATATCATTGGCTTAGACCAGAGGGCCCTATAGTCAGTTGGTATCCTTGGATGCTAAATACGTGGATAATGCCTAAATATGGATTTATGTGTTGGCTTGTTGCTCAGCAGAGGCTGTTAACTCAGGACAGGTTGATGAGGATGAGTATAATTCATGTAAATTGCTGCTATTTGTGTGGTGATGCTGAGGAGAGCCATATCCATTTGTTTTTTGACTGCTGTTATAGTAGAAGCTGCCTGCAGTTGGTTACAGATTGGTGTTTGATGTAGTTGCCTGTTACTGATTGTATTCAGTGGTGGGTTAAGTGGAAGACACCTGAACTCAGCAGGAAGAAAATCATTGCAGTGATTCTAGCTAGTCTGATGGCGCATATTTGGTACAGTAGAAACAAGTGCAGACTGGATGATTGTGTTATCAGGCCTGTTGTGCTTTACAGGATGGTAAAACTGGAGGTGAAGAATAGATTGGCGCATTGTGATATAAGGTCTAGAAATAGTCGAGTTATAGAGTGGTTGTAATATATTCAGACTTATTAAATTGTATCCACTAGGTTGATGAGATTATATGTGTAATGATCATAATGTAATGATGTATGGGACAGTCTTTTATTAATGAGAAGCTTACATTTTCCCAAAAAGAAACTATGATGCTGGCGGATTTCAAATTCATCATTAGTACTACTTATCAATGCCTTCACCAGCTAAGATAATGACAATTCAATTTAGACACATCAACCAGTAAAGTCAGAAAACTATAAATAGTTAAATGCCCCTCTTCTTTCTTTCGAATGAGAAGCTTGAAATAAAGGTCTTTTGATGCTTACAAGCTTCTGCCAAGTGCGCCAACTATGTTTGAAATGCCACCAGTAGCTGTTCCACGACCACCACCACCTCTTGAACCTTGACCCTTCCCTCTCGTACCAGATTGGCCTCGTCCTCTACTTCTACTACAAGTTGTATTAAAAACGAGCCATGAGAATAAGCATTATGACCCTACCTATTTTATGATCCCCGACAAGTACATACAGGTGCCTTCACGGGTATATTTCTCTATTATAATAAAAATAATAAGTAAATAAAAAGCTTTGTTAATCTCAACTATGTTGATTGAATGAACCCGTAATATGAAACCCAATGGCTAACTTCCTCAATTAATTTGCAGACAAAAAAAAACTCGGAAAAAAGTCACTTGTATGTATTGTTTGTTATACACAACTCACTTTACATAAATTTGGCAAACCTAGCATTGGCCTAATGCTCTTACAACGTTTCTCCTAATCAATCATTTTTACAGGCAAAGATCCAAGCAGGTCAGCGTAGAAGTATTTTGAAGTGATTTCAACTGACTTTGTACCTCATAGCGACCAAATATTGATATTCGAGTAAGCCAGCTCCTCAAAACATACAACTTTAAATTAAACGCACCCTACATCTATTCTGTTACTAATGTAACCTATTCTATTTCTCAATCGCTCGATATTAGCAAAACATATAATACCAAAAGTTTGTCTCTTTAATACAATTCTTAAAAATAACATCAAAACAAAAAGTACTCGCTTCATGTTTTGGTGTTAAGGGAGACATTCGAGTATTTTAATGGAGTCTAAAATATAAGCTACTAAAATGAATTCATCACATTACAGTTACTCCGTATATTTAGCAATATGAAGATAAGAACATTATCGACTCATCACCATCTTGATTCACCAGAGAAGCATCAATTGATTCACAAAAAGATTGAAGGTTTCGGAGGGTTTGTCAAAAAAGATTGACACTTTTAACTCCTAAAAATTAAATCAAAAGCAAATTAAAATTAAACTATAAAGTATCAACAATACCCAGAAAAAATTGAAGCCTTTTAAACCCTAGATCTTCTTCACTGTTGTTGTTCCTTTTCTTCCCGATTATGATGTGATTTTCCTGCAATATCGTCAATTAGAACACAAAATGAAAAAGATTGAGGGTTTCGGAGGGTGACTCTATCATACTTGATAAATCAAAAATCAATGGTTGATATTTTCTGAGTTGTTTGAGAGGATAACTCTATAAAACTTGATAACTCGAAAATCAATAAGTTTTAATGAAGACGAATATTCGTCTTAAATCTTAAAACGGGTCAAATACGATCAGTTGGTGCTAATAGACACAAATGTTTTGGCATTTCCTAGGCAACTTTCCATGTAATTTAGACATATTTAGTCCGTTTTAGGTTAAAATAGATACCTTATTTTTAAATAAAAATTTGTTATCAAATTTTTTTTTTTGATCAATAATTTATAGAATAAACAAACATAATTTTTTTCTAAGTACTCGAAAAAAGCACTCCAATATAATAATAAATATATTGAATATTCGGTTTGACGAAACAAACTATGGTGATTTTTACCAATTTTTATCATGTTTTAGAGTCCAGGGCATCTAATATGGTTTCAAGAACTTGGTCGAGTAAACATCTCCATAATGACCCATATTCACATCTGCTTTGCTTTGCTTATACTATCTGAGCTCAACTGGTCAAGTGCTATCTCCTCTCCTCCTCTCCTCCTCTCCTCCTCTCCTGAGTCCTGACATGAATGATAGCACGTAGTCGTTAACCTTTTCGGTCAAGTAATATATTTAGTTCACTTGAGTAAGTATCTCAATCCCCATTATGTAAAAAAGTCGTGCAAATGGTTAATACTTTGTTTTCATAGTACATCAATAGTTAAGTACTCTGTATACAATTAGTGTCATAGTGATAGAGAAAGAGACTAGGTCGTTAAATACTAGAATTAACCTACCAAATTAACAATTTATAAGCCAAACTATACTCTAGATTATTCTAATGGATAAAGCAATATAGTGCAAGTAAGGGTCGATCCCAAGAGAAGGACTTTTAAGCTAAAGACTTGAATTGTAAACTATTGACTACTAATTAGGACTCTATGGACTAATCAAGACACTAACGACAATCAAGACCTACTAATTATGTTTATCAACAAACAATGATTATGAACAATGGTTAACATGTAGTATGACATAGATGGAGAAAGTTTGGTTTTGAAGTAGCATAAGGAAAAGTAAAGATGCAATTTTTATCATAGAAGCAAAACAACAAACACTAGATATGCAACAATCAAATATGGGAAAGACTTGGTGTAATTCTCTCTTAGTAATCCAACAATGACAAAGTTTGACTCTTTTCTCTCTATTGTTATCTATCCAATACGATCATCTCAAGAAATTGACACACACAATTAAACCATATATGTGAGTCCTTCAATTCCAACCACAACTCATTAAACCATGAATGAAAACTAGAATTGAGCATGAAGTTTTTGCCAAGAGATGTAAGCTAGAATCAAATCCTACTAGATTAAACCATGCTAGCAAGAAAAGACATGTAATTTCCTACTTGAAATATGAATCCTTTAAACCAAATCAACATACAACAAGTTTGCTCCAAACAATTCTAGATAGATTAAACCATTTCTCTAGAATTTGCAATAGTTGGGTAAATAAGATGCAAGAGTGATCAATTCATACATTCATCTACTCAATATAAGAATTTAAGAACAAAAGAAAGAACAATAGATAAATTGAGAGAGATTTAGGAGTCTTACAACATCAAAGTTGGATACTTTGATCAAATTACACCAAGTAAAGAAAGATTAACCTTCCATAGTTTGCTTACAACCCATAAAATGAAGAAAGCTTAACATGAATTAAGGAAAGATTAAGTTTTAATTATTACAAGATTAAAGCCAAGCATGAGATCTCAATGGTAAGGAGGTTGTATGATGTGAGTAGGAGTCCCTTTAGATCTCAAAATTCTAGATATATATAGGGAGGCACGAGAATCTTGGTTAAGTCCCTTAAGAAAGCCCAAAACACGGAACTAGAGTTGTGATAGCAGCGTGTATTTGCGCAGGCTGCGCAAATAATGGCGCAGGCTGCGCACAATTGCGCAGGCTGCGCTTCAAACTGACAGTAGCATCTTGCGAAGGCCATATCTCCCTCGTTTCTTGGACAAACGAGGCGTGTGACCTACCGTTGGAAATCTAAGATCACAAGCTTTCACCTCCAACTGGCCTTGCGTTAATACGAGCTCTAGAACTCGAGATATATCCATTTGAAATTGACCCTTGTGAAACCGAGTTTTCAATTCTTCGTTTTGGCTCTTGTTTGTCTATGCCAAGGCATCAAATCTTCCATTAGCTTACTTTTCTTGACTTTGAACTTATTCCCTTGGCTTACCTTTTGCTCTCCTTCTTCACCTTGGTTGACCGTGGCTCGGGTTTGACTTGTGAGTCGGTTTGTACAAAATGATCCATTCATCTCAACTTACCAATATGAAGTACTTGAATTACCTTAAGATGTAAATACCAACAACAAGTTCACACAGGGACGAAGCTAGGGTAAAATTATAACCCGGGCCGATTTCCACTTCGTCCCATTTTAGTATTTTCGATAAATATAGAATTATCTTTGTTTTATGTAATTACTAAATTATACACTGATTTTTTTTTACCAACTTAGTCCATATTTTATATATATATATATATAACATTCTTTTCTTTATACGATGTAACAAATCCAAAATATAAATGATAATAAATCTAAAACCGTTAAATAAGAAAATTGTTACAAAAAAAAAAACAAAATCTAAAACCAAGGGCCTTCCCATGAGTCGAACCCAGAACTTCAACTTTGGTACTCTACTATTGGGTGAAGTGTTAACCATTTTGCTACCATAAACTTGCAGTCTCATTAGTACCATTTATTACTTGGACTTGAAAAATTCACCCGGGCCATGGCCCATTTGGCCAAACCCGAGCTTCGTCATTGAGTTCACATGATCCAAATTACAACAAAAGTGGAATCACTGTAAAATAACGATTAACATTCAAAACCGGCTTTATGACAAGTTTATTCAACTAAAATTACCTAATTAGGCCGACACTATTTGACTCTATCACATAGCTATATATGTGATAGTAGTCTAGTACACAGGATACTTTAAATGACGTTTGTGAGATACGTGAGTCAGTTTTTCACAAATATTATAAGATGATTATTTAGTTGTATACATGTCATATTTTTATAAATTTGTTTGCCTTTAAGTTGATTCCCGCTCGAGTCTTTTGTAGATTGTTGGATTAGATCAATGACTTTTAACCCTTGCTTTTGCTTTGTACCTGTTTTAGTAATTTAAAAATAAGTATTAGAAAGTGTGAATGGGGTCCATCAACTTTCCTAATTCCAAAGACCAGTTAGTATGTGACTCGTATGTCGGAGTTTGATTACGGTGAGATAATATTAGACTAAGGAAGAAAAGTAGAGATATGGGCGAGTATCTTGCGGGTCGCAGCCAATTCTGGTGAAATCAAAAGTGCCTTATGATTATTGCTGCACACAAGTTTTTAACGTTGACTTTTGATTAGAAAAGTGACGTCATCAATTCTTGTTTCCTTAGTTTATTAGGAATAGTTTTGTTATTATTATTAATTATATTTCTTAATTAGAATAATCTTTGTTAGGGTAGTTTAATATATAAACACTACCCTAACCTAGCTATTCTTTTAGGAGATATTTGCGAGGCAAACATATTGAGAGTTTTAAGAGGCAGATCTAGAAAAACTCTATGCTCATCTTTTGTAATCTGTAATTCTCCCGACATAGTGAATTATTCTCCCTCGTCCTGGTGGATGTAGCTATCGCATTGATAGTGAACCACATAAATCTTGTGTGTCTTTTATTTTTGCATCTACTCCGTATCGCTTCCGCACAACAATTGGTATCAGAGCTTAGGTTTTTGGATCCAGGGAGGAGAAGATGGAAACTGACACTATAAGGATTGAGAAGTTCGACGGGAGGAATAGTTTTGCACTATGGCAGATAAAGATGAGGGCTTTGCTAAAGGAGCGGTGCATCTGGAAACCCTTGACGCCGGGTTTCTCCACGAAAGTGACGAAGACTGAAACTTCGGTTGCGGGTGTTGAACCTAGGGTGACTGAGACGGAATATCCTGCCTTGTTAGCAATGGAGGAGAGGGCTCATTCATCGATCTTGTTGAGTTTGTCAGACGATGTCCTAACTGAGGTAGCCAATGAGTCGACTGCAATGGGGTTATGGCTGAAATTGGAGAGTTTGTACATGACAAAGTCACTCACCAATAAGTTGTTATTGAAACAACGTCTGTTCTCTTTCAAGATGCAAATAGGTATGTCACTTCGTGATCATCTAGACAAATATAATACTATATTACTAGATCTGTGTAATATAGATGTTAAGATTGAGGATGAAGATGCTGCTTTAATTCTGCTGGTTTCTTTACCCGCATCATATGAGAATTTTGTAGATTCTTTTGTTCTTGGTAAAGAGACATTGACCCTAGAGGAAGTGAAGTCATCACTTTGCACTAGGGAGTTGCGACAAAAAGTAACTGTTGACTTGGAAAACGGGTCAGGGGCAGGTTTAGTTGTTGATAATACTAAAAAGGGTGGAGTTCGGAAGAAAAAGGCTAAGGCTAATATTCCAGACACCAATACTGCTGATAATTCTGTTATCTGTTATCTATGTAAAGAACCCGGGCATAAAAGACCTAGTTGTCCTAAGTTGAAAGCTAAGTCTAATGCAGCTGTAGTTCAAAGTAAGAATTTGAAGTACGATTCTGAGGCGGACTATGCACTTGTGGTTGATTCTGTTCGTCCTATTGATCGTTGGATTCTAGATTCGGGGTGTTCTTATCATATGTGTCCACACAAGTATTTGTTTAATACTTATGAGTCCTTTAATGAGGGTCGCGTTGTTGTTGGTAACAATGCTACTTGTGAGGTAGTGGGTATTGGGTCAATCAAGGTGAAGACTACTGAGGGTAAGAAGTATACTTTGACTAATGTGAGACATGTTCCAACTTTAGGGAAGAATCTTATATCACTTGGTTTATTAAGTAATTTAGGATATGAGTTCCAGAGTAAAGGGGAAATTTTGTCTGTCACGAAGGGTTCTAGTTTGGTGCTGAAAGGTGTCAAACAAAATTCCTTGTATGTATTGCAAGGTGAAACACTGACTAATTTTGCAAGTTGTGCATCCGTAAATCACAAGAAGAAGACTAAGGTTTGGCATAAGCGGCTTAGTCATATGGGTGATAGAGGGATACAACAATTGTGCAAGAGGGATCTTCTTAACGGTGTCAAGGTGAATAACCTTGTGTTTAATGAGCAGCATGTGTTCGGTAAGAAACACAGATTTAAATTTAGCAGTATTGTTCATAAAACAAAAGAAGTCCCTGACCCTTCGGGGTGCTGAGCTTAAGGTGGAGCATCCTTGAGCGACCCGGTCCAGGGCTAAATGGAAGCAGGCCTAGTCCAGGGCTTATTGGACGGCAGACCCAGTCCAGGGTATATTGGATGGTTGTAGACTCAAGATGGAGTCTATGGTGTTCTAGTGTGAGAGCTCAATTTTCTAGAACATGACAGATATAAGTCTACTTCAGTGACTTGTATAGTGGTCGAGTGATTTGAAAGTCGTTTGCTAAATGCGACTGTCCGAGTCAAGATTGAGAATTGTTAGTATGTGACTCGTATGTCGCATACGGAGTATGTCAGAGTTTGATTACGGCGAGATAATATTAGACTAAGGAAGAAAAGTAGATTGTTATACGTTACTGACAATATATATAGATTCACAAGACAATGTCAAGAGTGAAAACATACCAGTTTAGTAATTTGTATCAAGTTTGTCATGTATGATACCTTTGAATGATACATACTCAGATACTTCTTTCAGATTTAATGGTATTGATGCAAGATGAAAACGTCGTATTTGTAGAATCAAGCAAGTACTTTTTGGAATTAGTAATATACGTTCATCATGGTGAATGTGCAAGCATATTACTCTTATAAAGAAAATTTATTGCTATTTTTAGGACTTTTATTTGATAGGATTGATATTTTAATGTCAATCAAAAAATGAAATACCTTTTTTTATTCATCAGCATAAAAAGCTAATGTATGTTTTGTCCGTTAATATAATTTTTCTAACACGTGCCCTCATGATAATAAGTTAAGAAAAGATTTTCAACATTATAACACTAATTATGGTAAATATGAGTTTCAACTCTAATTTGTGATGATATATTCTCAACAAACATTCCTTAATTGACTTATTATCATGTGCCCTAAGAGCAATAGCAATAGTGGTTCTTAGTCTTGAGGTGATCAGTAAGAACCCAAAATATAAAGTTCTTCTATTGCAAGTAAAAGGTTGTTCTTAATTTTAAGAATTGAGTTCCAAAATAAGAATTTGGTTGTTCATACATGGGAATTTGAGAACAATTAAGCATACTTTGAAAAATGTAGAAGACCAATTACTTATTTTTTATTTAAGAACTTTATACAAATGTCATCTATTGTGGGCAAAAGTTCTTAAAGATTGGAACTAATAAAATATAATATATATATATATATATATATATATATATATATATATATATATATATATATATATATATATAGAGAGAGAGAGAGAGAGAGAGAGAGAGAGAGAGAGAGAGAGAGAGAGAGAGAGAGAGAGAGAGAGAGAGAGAGAGAGAGAGAGAGAGAGAGAGGAGATCTAATGAGTCCCTTACCTCATTTGAGTCCTTAAGTCCTTATAAGGACCCTTAGATGGACAAAGATCTATGGTGGAGATTTTTACAAAATATAGGCCAAAAAAAAGGGAAAAGCTTGGCTATGAAAGAGGACAACATTTCCTGCAAATTGTCCTTACCAATGATCATTTCCTACGGACAAAAGGAGATATCCTTTGTACTATGTTTACACTCCCCACATTCTTCCTTCCTTAACACACTTATTCCAACTTTATTCTTTCTTTATTCTCTCTAAAACTGGGTTCTTTCATCTGAAAACGAAGCTAAACTTCTCTCTAAATCCTCCAAATCAGCGTAAACATGCAAATAATAGATGGCATCAATGGTATTTCTTCATTTTATTCATTGTTTTCAGTAACGTTTTAATATTTTCAGTTAAATAAGATGGATGAAGGTAATGATAAATTTTGCATGTCATCGAATTTGTTCATCCTTGTTTTTAATATTTGTTCATTCTTGTTTTTATTATTGTTAGAAGTCAATCTTTATGCTGGGTTTTCATGAATTTGAGTATTGAGTAGCATGAACGCATTCTGAACACATTTACACTATTGTTAGAAGTAAATCTTCATGCTAGATTTACATTTACACTTTTTATGGTTATATTTTTGATATGATTTAGCATTCTGACAACATTTACGCTTTTGTTGACATTTACACTTTTAAAGCATCACATTTACACTGCATTCCTGCTCACATTTACACTTTTGCTGTACTTTTACATTTACACTTTTTAATTGTTATAGTCACCTTTGGATTTTTATTGTTATATTTTTTATGTGAGTTAGCATTCTGACAACATTTACACTTTTGTTGACATTTACACTTTTAAGGCATCACATTTACACTGCATTCCTGCTCACATTTACACTTTTGGTGTACTTTTACATTTACACTTTTTAATTGTTATAGTCACCTTTGGATTTTTATTGTTATATTTTTTATGTGAGTTAGCATTTTGACAACATTTACACTTTTGCTGACATTTACACTTTTAAAGCATCACATTTACACTGCATTCCTGCTCACATTTACACTTTTGGTGTACTTTTACAGTTTTGTTGACATTTACACTTTCAGACAATCACATTTACACTTCATTTCTGCTACACATTTAGATGTTTACTCTTTTTGCTATAGTTTTACATTTACACTTTTTAATTGTTATAGTCACACTTTATTTGTTCACATTTACACTTTTAAAGCATCACATTTACACTGCATTTCTGCCGACATTTACACTTTTGCTGACATTTACACTTCCAGAACAGCACATTTACACTTCGTTTTTGCTGACATTTACAATTACACTTTTGAATGTTTACATTTACACTTACACTTTTGGGACATTATAATTTGCACATTTACACTTTTTGTTGACATTTACACTTTTAAAGCATCACATTTAGACTGCATTTCTGCTGACATTTACACTTTTGCTGACATTTACACTTTCGAACATCACATTTACACTTCGTTCACGACATTTACACTTACACTTTTGGATGTTTACATTTACACTTACACTCTGTGCACATTTACAGACTTGCTAAAATAGAATGGAGTTCAACCTGACAGGCAGGAGCTGTGTAGGGAGGTCGAGAAGAGGTTTACACCGTACATCGGCCAGGAGTTTGGGGGCGTTGAGGATGCGGTGACTTTTTATAAGATATACGCCATTGCTTGTGGGTTTGATGTACGTAGGTACACAACAAAAAAATGGCGTGGCGGTGAGATCAAGTCAAAGCTTGTCGTCTGCAATCGAGAAGGTTTCGCTCACAAGAAGCCCAAGTAAAGAAACGGGATGACTGATTTGGTTGGGGAGAAGTCACGAGAGGATATTCAGGGTCACTAGAGTGGGGTGTAAAGTGAGGATACGACTATATATGAAGAATGGTCTTTTATTAATTGACCGGTTCCACGAGGGTCACAATCACGAGCTTATCTCACTTAAGGACAGAGAGTTCCAGAAATTGTCGCGTAACATAACAGATTATCACAAGATGATAATCGTTTCGAACTCAAGGGTTTGTAATATATAATCACTCTCTATACTAAATAAATAATTTCATTCATGTTATATTTATATGACGATTCTGTTGATGATTGATTGGCGGTGAAGATAGGAGCAACAAAAACATACAGAATCTGCAAAGAACAAGTGAATGGATACGAAAACATTGGAGCAAGCTTAAATGATTTTAAGAACTTCCATAGGGATGTTAAATGTTTCATTCACGAACGGGATGGTCAGTTGTTTGTTGACCATTTCAAGGAAATGACTGAAACAAGAATAGGTTTCTACTTTGACTATGACCTTGACGATGATGGCAGCCTACGTAGGGCCATATGGGCGGAGTGTACTGCCCGAGATAATTACAAAATTTTTGGTGATGCGGTGTCATTCGACCCAACTTACGCCACCAATAAGTATTCTATGGTATTCACACCATTCACAGGTGTTGACCACCATAAACGATCTATGACGTTCTGTGGGGCTCTAATTGCAAGGGAAGATTATGAGTCGTTTAATTGGGTTTTCAACCGTTTTTTACAAGCAATGGGGGGTAAGGAACCCGAGTACATAATTACAGATCAGGACCCAGGTATTATCAAATCTGTCCCTCTAGTTTTCAAGACAGCGCGCCATCGGTTCTGTATGTGGCATATAATGAACAAAATGGCCAGTAAGTTTGGCGTCTCGAGGAGTGATTATAATGAGTTCATGTGTAAAATTAATGACATTATATGGGACGATGAGCTTGAGGCAGAAGAATTTGATGATATCTGGGAGCAAATAATTGAAGATCATGGTGTTGGCGTAAATGATTGGTTTGCAGATACATATGCTATAAGGGGACAGTGGGTGATGGCGCATTGCAGAGACTTGAGGATGGCGTCGATTATGAGGACAACTCAAAGACCAGAGAGCGAAAATAGCTTTTTCAAGAGGTTTGAGCACAAGTCAGGAACATTGGTTGAGTTTTGGATGCGTTTTGAGAGCGCTATGGACCAACAAAAACATACACAGAAGGAGCTTGACAACATGGATAAGCACTCGTCCGCAACGGCGTCAACACATCTGGCATTAGAGATTCATACTGCAAAGGTGTACACCTATTCAGCTTTCCACAAATTCAAACAAGAAGCCATCTTCTCAATTGATACATGTAGAACAGGAGGTTTCACTGAGAGAGGCGAGCTAGAGGTAACTACTGTCAAAGATTCATTCAGAAAGAAGAATTTTGAAGTTGCATACAGTCCAGGTAGTTTACACTTCGTATGACATTTACACTTTTTGTTTTTATCTCATTTAAATTCCTATAACTTAACTTTTACACTTCTAATAACTTAACATTTCCACACTATAGTTCGTGACATTTACACTTCCTATTAGTTTACATTTACACTTCTAATAACTTAAAATTTAGCCTTTATAATTGATGACATTTACACTTTACATCATATGACATTTACACTTCCTATACCTTAACAATTACACTTTTCCACTTTACAGTTCCTGACATTTACACTTCCTATTAGTTTATATTTACACTTCTAATACCTTAACATTTACACTTTTCCACTTTACAATTCATATCATTTACACTTCCTATTAGTTTACATTTACACTTCTAATTACTTAGCATTTACACTTTACAATTCATGACATTTACACTTTACATCATATGACATTTACACTTTCTGTTTTTATCTCATTTAAATCCCTATAAGTTAACATTTACACTTCTAATACCTTAACATTTACACTTTATAGTTCATATCATTTACACTTCTAATTAGTTTATATTTACACTTCTAATAACTTAACATTTACACTTTACAATTCTTGACATTTACACTTTACATCATATGACATTTACACTTCCTATACCTTAACATTTACACTTTTCTACTTAATGACATTTACACTACATTTCATGACATTTACACTTTACATCATATGACATTTACACATTTAAATCCCTATAACTTAACATTTACACTTCTAATACCTTAACATTTACACTTTACAGTTCATATCATTTACACTTCTAATTAGTTTACATTTACACTTCTGATAACTTAACATTTACACTTTACAATTCTTGACATTTACACTTTACATTAGTGACACTATTTTTAACGTTCACACTTATATGATAGCTTTATCTGATGACACAGGTACACGTAAAGCAGCTGCAGATGTACGATGTTTGAAAGAACAGGAATCCTATCTTTGCCATATAATATGGATTTTTTCAGCAAGTGGGATAAAGACTATACCAGAAGATTATGTTGTAAATAGATGGATGAAAGAGTATCTCCGATTAAGGATTTTCAATACTAATGGTGAAGGGACATAAAACATGCAAGTCATCGATGAAAAACAAATTGCAATGTCAATAATGTGGTCAGAAGTTCATGAAGCTGTAGGGCTCCTTCGAGACAAAGGAGTAGCTGATGTTGATGAGCTTTTCCATTTGTAATTAGATCATTTAAACACTCTCTGTCACCATTAGGGGAAGTGTTGAATAAAAATCAACAAATGGAGAAATTTCTGAATTGTACGGCATCTTAGGTAGTGACGATATTGCCACCAAAGAATTCGAAAAACAAGGGGACCGGAAAAAGATTGCTGTCAGCCAAAACAAAAGCAATGGTGTTGGCTAGGAAACCCAAACGTAAGTGTAAGAATTGCAAGAGAATGACAAATCACGACAAGAGAAACTGCCCTAACCCCTTCTCAGCACACACGCCGTTGTCCGAAGGGTCGTCTGAACCAGAAGAGGATGAAGGAGAGGAGGAGGAAGAGCTGGAGTCAGAACAAGAATAGACGTCAGATCAGTGACAAGTGTTGCTCTATATATTTTGAGTGTGTAACTTAAAACTTTGATGTGCTATAACTGGAGCGGGCGATAAGGAATTGGTCTCATGGAAGCGTAACTTTGAACTGCAGTTGGTGTAACTTTTAGTAACACCAACGTTATAGTTATACTGTCATAAGACCAAAATCTCTCGGTTTTATTAGATAGCCAAACATTGTGTTACTTGAACTTATTTTGGATTACTTATGTTATAAGCAAAAAAGAGGGTTTAATTAGCTAATTTTCCACTATCTCTCTACATATACTAATTAATCTTTAACTAACCCTAATTATCCACTAATTTAATATATATACATTTACATTCATTTAATTTCTCTCTCATCTCACACAAATTCTATAATCTCATCTCTCTAAAACCCTAATATTACAAAAATCCCAACAAATTAAATCCCAAAAATTCACTCCCTTTTTTCTTCCTCACAACCCACCGCCGCACGCCACCGCCGCACGCCACCGCCGCACGCCACCCCAACCCCAGATCTTGCACCCTCACCCTCACCCTCGCCCGACAACACCCTCACCCCCACCCGCCTTGTTTATGGTGTTAGTTTCCGGTTGTTTAAAGATGATTATAGGATGACTCTTGGTGCATTTGCGGAAATTTTTCTATTAAAGCATGAGAAGTTGCATATTGTGTCACCCGAGAATTAAATCTAAGGAATACTTGGAATGCTATTTCCCACCTCCCCTTTAAAGATTGGAATCATGTGCCCCACCAATACATTCACTACCCCGCCATTCGCATATGCCAACGCTTCATGGGTTGGACCTTTTTGGGTAGGAATGAGCCTCACTCAATGAGGATGTTGGAGGTGGAAATATTGGATGCCTTTCTTAATGTTGATGGTGACGAGAAGTGGGGAATTAATCTCCCCTACCACTTTGCGGTTCATTGGACAAAACAATGCAACCAATCCACTAGCTCCATTGTGTTGGGTCGGTTGATAACTTGGATAGCTACAAAAGTTTGCCATTTTAATCAAGAGACTACCCATTTGCGACCTTTGCTTTCAACGAGGGAGGCGGGTGATGGACTTGATTATGATTATTTTCATTCTTTGAATTGGTTTAGAAATTCTCACCCCAACATGATTTGGAAAATTGGTAAGAACGACCTACCTTTCTCTTACCTTTAGGTGCGGAGACACCTAATGCACCCGCCCTTGAGCGTCATGAAAGAGGTCAATCCTCTAATGCTCCTTCTTCCACCTCTAATAATGACATGATGGATATGATGTGTAATTTGAGCCTTACCATGAACACAATGCAAAATGACCAAAGACTTGCCTTGAACACAATTCATGATCATTTTTCTAGTCAAGTAGTTATTCCATTCAAGGGCCCTCACCCCTCATTCTTTACTTGGCCCGAGGGTGGGTATCCGTCTTCTTCTGGTTTTACTGCAGGTACTTATGACCCCGGTTTGGACTATTGTGGTTCGGACTATGGAGTGGAGGCCATAGGTGGTGGTTATAGAGGCTATGATAGCTATGGTGGCTATGGAGGAGAGCATAGTGGGGAAAGAGATATTTATGGGTATGCTAATCCTTTCCAAGTTAGTGAACCAAGTGGAAGTTCTCATGATGGTGCGTCGGGATCCGGTGGAGATCAAGCACCTAATGAAAAGTCGGGCTATAGCTTTTGGCCCTTTTCTTGATGTGATGCTGATTGGAAGAGTACCCCATATATACTAGCTTGAGGGATGCTAGCTAGTTTAGTAAGTTTGCTTTCCTTTGCACATTAGTTATATTTTCCCGCTTCCCATTAAATATAACCTCTTGTCTTGCTTATGTATGTGCTTTGAGCCATTCTTACGGTTAGCATGGGTGTTTTACATGTAGGCACATTGAGGATAATGTTGTGTTTACCTTGGGTGGTGGGGGGGAGGATTTCATTTGCATGTTAGTTAGTTTGCATTTTAAAAATTCTGAAGATGTTTGAAAATTGTGTTTAGTTTTGATTCATATGCTTTGCTTGCCTACTTTTTGTCATGGTTAATATGTTTATACCCTCTTGCATGTCCCAATCATAGCTTGATAGCTAATGATTCTTTAGTATTGATGGGATAATTGCATTCATGAGGATGCCTTGACAAAGTAGGTGGAAGATGGAATTTGAACCAAATAGGCTTGATCTAGACATTTGGCAAGCCACAATATGGTAAGGTAGAGCCTCCTTGAACAAGTAAATCTATACCCGATCTCACTTAGGTGAGTGTAGGTCTCCTTATGGTGTGTGTTACATCAATAACGCATAAGTATGGTTTTAATTTCATCTCTTTATAAGCATTACTTTCATGATATGTTATGCATTTAAAGCCATTCACATTGACTATATTGCCCATTTCTAGCTCCGACCCTTCATTCACATATTTACAACTTGTCTAGCTACATTTTATACTTGCCTACCTTGTTAAGCTAGTAGTTATATCATTGGTGCTAGGGTGATCATTTGGGATATGCTTTGATTGTGTCATTGTGAGCTTGGTTAGACGGAATTGCTATTTCCGGAATTTGATTATGAAAGAAAAGTTGAAGTGAAATGAAAGTTGAAAAAAGAAGAGAGAAAAAAAATGGAAATTGAAAAAAAGATGTGAAAGAAAAGAAAAAGAAAAAAAAAGAGAAACATGATTTGAATAAGAAAAAGAAAAGAAGAAGAGGTTGTGTTAAGTAGCTCTTATGTTGTTCTTCATGAATTTTTGGAGAGTATACTTATGGTTTGTATTGTAAGAGGTCAATATGTTATTGTTTTTGGCTTCTGATAATGGGTTTAATTTGGGATTTGGGATTGAGCATCCTTTCACTTTGTTGTTGTTAGCTTGACTTAGCTACACATTCCATAATTCTTATGATCCCCCTTATTACCCATTTTCTACTGCCTTCTTCTTACCCATTGGCTTCTTACATGCTTGCATTTGAATGTTTTGCCTTGTGGTTTTGAAATGACTACCATATTAGATTGCGGGCACACTCTCATGAGTCGAGGATAGGTGAGTGCTACTCATACAAATATCCTTTCACAAGTAAACGAGTATTGAGTGAATCGCGAAGAGTCTAAAGTCAAAAGATCATGCAGGGGCCACAAAGTTCATTTAAAGTCATTCATGCTACGCCTGCCATGTAAATCTCATCCATGTTTATGCATTATCCTTATGCCCATGTTGTTTCTGGATTTGAGTCATTATGATTGTTAGCTTCTTTTGGGATTATGCATTTGATGTGATTTTTTTGCTTGCTTGAGGACAAGCAAGGGTTTATCTTGGGGGAGTTAGATGTGTTTAATTTATATATGATTTTATTCCCTATTTTAGCTCAGTTTTATTTGATTATTGTACTTTTATAAGTGTATTTGTGAGCTAATTCCGTGTTCTAGGTGTTTTTGCTTCTACTCATTGCATTTTGTAGGAAATGAAGCATTCGGTAGCTTTCTCCCGTCAAATTACCAAGCACCAAAGTTCACAAAGCTAATGGAAACAAGACTTGATCATAGAAGGGCATTTTGGGAAGAATTGAAAATCCTAAGCATGAAGCCAACTTGGGTTGATGCACAAGTAAAGAAATGAAAATGCAAGTCCAAATAAAGTCCAACTAATCAAGTGAGGTTGCAAGCTTAGGATTCCCAATTGTGCAATTAGTCGTGGAATTAAAACGAGTTAAGAGCAAGCTTTGAATCCCTTATACTAATTAATCAAGGCATTTAAGAGAATAACTCGGATTCCTGTGTCCCCGATCGGGGTGGGGTGTCCCCAATCGGGGTCACCTGTATTTATGTTGTTTACATTTAATCCCTTAAGTTCTATATAAGGGGTGTCGAATCCGTCATTTAGGATTTTGTTGGACCATATAGTTATATGATTTGTTTTGATAATGACAAGTGTGCTTTATAATGTATATACTCTTTGCGCGTAATCGTTTCTTAGTTTTTGTTAGATTTAATAAAGGTTACAATAATAGCAAGCAATATTATAGCATCCATGGATATAACTTTGAAGATTTGTGAAGCGTCATTGAAGTAATGTACCAATCGTTGGTTGGCGCAGTGGTAGCATGGGGCCGCGCTTGGTAGGGAGGTCTATGGATCGATCCCCCACAACTGCGATTGGGAGGGGTTTAAATACCGTAATCCTTGGAGACGCCCCGAAATCCGGATTAGTCGGCCCAATGTGGTTCGGATTACCGGATGGTTTAGACAAAAAAAACAAAAAAAATCATTGAAGTAATGTTATAGCTGCTTGAGTTATAACATTGAAGATTCCTAAAGCGTCATTGTGACTACTTCAATCACATGTATGATGATCAACCAAGCAAAAGACATGATCAAGTCTATAAGAAGCTCAAGATGAAGAGCTTATGATCAAGATGAAGAGATGATCCTACTACTAAAGATCTCCAGGAAGATTACCTAGTATAGGACGTCATCTAATAACGGTATCTTTAGGAAATAATATTGGGATGGTAAAGTTATAGTCTTTTCACATATAACTTTACTTAACCAAGCTTAATGTCATAGTCATTTATGCTATAACTTTAGGTTACAATTTGAAGGCATGATTTTAAGGTTTTAAAATCAATTTTCGAAAGATCAAATTATCTATATATTTTCGAAAATATGTGTATGTATGATAGAGATGAGATACGGGTTTAATTAGGTCGAATTATTTGCGTTTATCCTATTAGTTAGTAAAATGACTTACGAGTTGTCATGCTATCTAGGGTTTGCTATGTTATCTAAACCTAAAACCTAATTTACTTCCTTATTTTGGCTAGCGTTTGACCGTGGTGGGGTTATGAGACGTGTTCAAGTCGATCTCTCCTTGCACAAGTAATCTATTGTGATAAATCTTAAATAGATTGACATAAGATTTTTTTATATCTTAAACAATTTTTTTGGTTTATCTTAGTTTACTTAATCGGAATATTTATGGAAGAAAATACGATTTGTTTCTTTAGAAACAATCCAAAGTGCCTCACGGCACATCTAGGATTTTCGTCCAACCCTAGTTCTCTCCTCTAAATATATATACACATGTGCTTTCTGTTTCAATAAATAACTTTTCGCAATATTAAAATTCTCTTGCAAACAAATCGAGTCAAAATTCTTTATCAAGTATTTTATTTGTTTTTGCAATTCGAAATTCTTACGAAAAGTCGTGCTTCAATTTGTTTTTATTTCCATAAGATTGCGTTATTAGATCGTAGTACTTTATATTGTTTCTTATTTGTTTAATTGTGTGAACACTTAGAAGATCAATCAAATGCTTTCTTATTAACGTAAGTTAGACAAGTCAGAGTATTTAACGGTACTCTAAATTGAGTTACAACTAGAGTTAGTTTTACGAGTGGGTTGATAATTTTGAAATCCGGAGAAAGGTACTAAAATTATTAATCGAGAATTGTGGACGTAGGTTTCGACTTGTGAAACTGAACCACTTCAAAAATTACGTGTGTTATTTTCTTATGTTCTTTTCTTTACGTTTTATATCGTGTAGTTAATTAGTTAAAGTTTAATCGATAAACTTTAAGTAATTAATTGCTTAATCACGCTTATATAAGATACTCGAAAAAGTGGGCTAAGTTTTTAAATACTCAATTCACCCCCCATCTCGAGTATTTCGGATCGATAGACTCTACAATTGATATCAGAGCCTCATGCTCTTGGTTGCCTAACCGCAAAGAGGCTGATCCGTCTATCTTTTCATTCTATTTTTCCACTGCTTTACACGTGTGAAATGGACTCCAAATACCTTAAGTGTCCCGTCTTTGATGGGAAGAATTATGGGCTTTGGAAGAACATGATGACACACTATGTAAAAGGACATGATTGGGAGTGCTGGACGATTACTAAGGATGGACCAAACAAAATATTGGTCGGATCTTCAGAAGGCACTACATATGAGAAAAAGGAAGAAGACTATGTGGAGGCTGATTACAAGAAGGCTGAGAAAAACTCGAAAGCGATAAGTCTGTTGCAAAACGGCATGACATCGAACGAATTCAACCGGTTTTATTCTTGTACTACATCCAAGGAAATATGGGATGGTCTTGAATTGGCTCATGAAGGAACGTCAGCTGTTAGAAAATATCGTATTGACTTGCTGATTCAAAAATACGAACTCTTTACACTGGCGAAGAATGAATCATTTGATAGCAAGTCAGCATGGTTTTTCATTAATGAGTTTAAAAATCTTGGCAGAAAATTTGAGTCCGAGGACATTGTTAGGAAAGTCCTTAGGATTTTGTCTTAGAAATGGCGTCCTAAGATCACAGCAATGGAGGAATGTAGAGATCTTACGGCTTTACCCTATGCAGAACTTATTAGAGATCTTATGGCTCATGAACTCATCTTGGAAAACTATGAGGCCGAGTCCAGTAAAAATAAGAGTATGGCTCTACAAGTTTCTGCTAATGAAGATATCGATGCTGATATTGGGGACGAAACGATTCTGTTTGCTAAACGCTTTAAAAGAAGAATTTTTAGAAATAAGCAAACAAAATCGACCAATAATAACAATAAGTCCTTCAACAAGAAAGTTTCAGAGTCGAAAAACACTTTTGCTAATAGAGGATGCTTCAAGTGCGGAGAATCCGATCATATGATTAAGGATTGTCCCACGTGGGAGAAAACTAAAGATAAAACAAAACGTGAAAAGACCAAGAAAGAATTCAAACAAGTTATGATGGCATCGTGCTGGGGAGATCACGATACAGAAGATGATGAAGAGTCTGAAGATGAAGAGGTTGCTAATATGTGCTTAAGCAACGTAAGTCTTGACCTAATTTCGGACAGTGATGAAGACAACTTGGATTCAAACTGCTATTTTCTAGGAGAATCAGACTCGGATGAAGAAGAGGAGGTAAGCTATCTTGAGCTTAAAAAGCGCGTTAAGAAATTGTCTAAAAGTGCCTTAATTGAATTTTTTGAGCAATCTCTTGATAAATGTCATGAACAAGATCTGGAATTCAAAGATCTGAAACAACATATTCCTGATATTGCTTAAGTGAATCAACTTCTTAAGGCTAAGGCTAAGAAGCTCAAATCTAAACTTACAGCTAATATTGCTAAAACTTTACAAAATGACAAATGCTGAGAAGAAGATTCTTGAGTCTAAAGTTATAGCTAATGAAGCTATAACCTCATATCTGAAACTCAACATTAAGCATCTTCAAGCCAAGGTTACAGCTAATGAAGCTATAAAGTTAGAATTGAGGAAAGTCAGAGAGCTTCTAGAGTCAAAGGCTACAACTAGAGAAGCTGTGATCTCAGATCAAAAGAAAGAAATTGAATCTCTAATTCAGCAATTGAAGGAATCTAAAACCGTACTTATAAACACAAAAAAAATTACATACCAAAATGGTACGAGTTCTTGATAATAGATTCCAGAATTTTCGTGACAATTATTAAGAGACTCAACCCCCTAAGGTTATTGAGTCAAATCATTCCAAAAGTGCTAAAGAGATCCACGATAAGTGGGAAGGTAGCACGCGTGTCCTAAATTTTCTGACTGAGCAATCAGATAATAATATGAAAATGGGTTTAGGACATGAGTGCTATGGTCGTAGAGACCACGCTAAATGCAAATCAACTTCTTTCGAACGAGATTTCAGGAACAGAAAATACGTGAATCTACCCGAGTATTTGGTTTGCAATTACTGTGGTCATACTGGACACCTTTAAGATTACTGTGTTAAATATATGAAAGACTTCAATGAAGGTATCAAGTTTGTTAAAGAATCCAACATGGTGCTAGAAGAAAATGACGTTCCCATAAATGAACCAAATGTAGATGAAGAAAGGAATAACAATTATCGTTGGTTCTATGATATGAGCTTTGACTATAAGAAGAATGCTACCGAACCAAAACAACCTCCAAAGCCTAAAGAGTCTCCCAAGACTAAGGCTCCCTGAAAACAACCTGAGAGTCAACATCGTGAAAGACCCAGAGCGCAACCTAGGACGATTCCTAAAAAGACCTTTTCGTTTCCTAAACAAAAAGTGATTAGACAAGTATGGGATAGAAAAGATTTAGTTTTTAGAGTGACTAACGTCAAAGGACCCAACTTAGCTTGGGTACCTAAAAACTGCATCTAATCTCTTTGCAGGTTGTGGTGAAAGAAAACAATCAATCGTACCTTGATAGTCGATGCTCAAGGCACATGACTGGTAATGCTAATCTATTTCTTTCACTTGAACCCTTCAATGGTGGTAAGGTTACATTCGGTGATAACAAGAAGGGTAACGTTGTTGGTATTGGTAAGATAGGCATATTATCTTCTCACGCTATTAGCGATGTTTATCTTGTTAGTAGTCTCAAGCACAATCTACTTATTATCTTTCAATTATGTGACAAGGGAAATAAAGTTGTTTTTCATTCAGATTCTTGTCGAATAATAATTGAAGGAACAAGTAGTGTTGTAGTTGAAGGTCAACGTAAAAGGAATGTATATATGATTGATTTGAATCCTATTCCTACTAACTCGTTTACATGCATGAAAGCTACAGTAGACGATCCATGTCTTTGGCACAAAATATTTGCTCACATTAGTTCGTCTACCTTGAATAAACTAAAGAGATGGGATTTGGTTGAAGGTCTCCCTTTAATTAATTTTGATCAAGAAACTCTATGTGACTTGTGTGCTCGTTGCAAACATGTGAGATCTTCGTTCAAACCTAAGAGAGTTGTAAGTACAAAAGAACCACTAGAACTTGTGCATATGGATCTATGCGGCCTAATGAAGGTAAGAAGTAGAGGCGGATACAAGTATTTTTTCATTCTAGTTGATGATTACTCTAGGTATGTTTGACCTATTTTTCTTAATTCAAAAGATGAGACTTTCGAAGAGTTTGCAGTTCTAATGAAGCTTGCCCAAAATAATTATAAATCAAAATTAGTTTCTATACGTACAAATAATGGCACCGAATTTGATAACCATGCTTTTATTGATTATTGTAGGGAGAAGGGTGTCGGGCATAACTTCTCAGCACCACGAGCCCCACAACAAAACGGTGTTGTTGAACGTATGAATAGAACACTAAAGGATATGGCATGCACGATGCTTTTGTGTAGTGGTCTTCCTCGTAATTTCTGGGCAGAAGTTATTAGTACTGCATGCTATGTTCACAATCGAGCTTTGATTAGACCTATTATAAAAAAGACTCCCTATGAGCTTCTTAGATGATGAAAACCTAACATATCACATCTACGTTACTTCGGGAGTAAATGTTTTGTCCATAATAATGGTAAAAATAGATTAAGCAAATTCAATCCCAGAAGCGATGAAGCTGTAGTTGGCTACTCTAATCATAGTAAAGCATATAAGGTTTTTAATAAGAGAATCTTATGCATCGAAGAAAGTGTTCATGTTATTTTTGATGAGAATAATATGTTTGATAAAGCTGAACAGGATGAAGAAGAGGATATGAACGAGCTAGATTTTCGACTATCTAGAAATGATCCTCCAGAGTTGGATGAGAAAGATAAAGAAATTGAAGGCACCAATGATGAACAAGGAAGTCCTTCGAATGATAAAGTAAATAGAACTGAGATTATAGTTGATGATGTTATAAGCTCTTCTCAATCCAAGCATTTGGAAACTAAAGTTATAACTGATGATGAAATAACATTAAATCCAAATCAATGGATAGAATCTAGAGTTATACCCGATTCTGTTCTAACCCCAGGATTGAATTCAGGGGGAACAATGCTTGGAACTCAATCATTCGAAGAAGACAAACTAAGTTCAGGTGATAATGTGCCTCTTGTCTCTAAGAAATGGAGATATAAGGATTCTCACCCAATGGAGACTATTCATGGTAGTTTGAATAAAGGGGTCCAGACTCGTAGAAAGTTAAACAACTTTTGTTCATTCTACTCTTTTCATTCTATTATTAAGCCAACCAATATCAAAGAAGCACTTGCCGAACCAGATTGGATTATTGCAATGCAGCAGGAGCTTCAACAGTTCAAACGAAACAAAGTTTGACACTTGGTTCCGAGACCAAAAGAAAGAACTGTTATTGGTACAAGATGGGTGTTCAAAAATAAGTTGGACGACACGAGAGTTATTGTACGAAACAAAGCCAGATTGGTTGTATAGGGTTACAATCAATAAGAAGAAATTGACTATGATGAGACCTTCGCTCCCATGGCCAGGCTTGAGGCTATTAGACTGTTAATAGCCTTCACAGCTTACAAAGGAATGCAACCATTTCAAATGGACGTTAAGACAACATTTCTTAACAGTTATTTAAATGAATAAGTCTTTGTGGAGTAACCCGCAGGGTTTCTCGATAGCCAGTTTCAGAACCATGTTTTTAAATTAGACAAAGCTTTATATGGTTTGAAACAAGCTCCTACAGATTATCAAAATTCTTACTTGAAAGTGATTTTAAAAGAGGATCTGTCGACAAGACCTTATTCTTAAAATCTGAGGGTTTTGACTTATTAGTTGTTCAAATTTATGTTGATGATATCATTTTTAGTTCTACTAATAATTGCTTGTGCAAGTATTTTTCAGAATTAATGACCTCTGAATTTGAGATGAGCATGATGGGTGAACTTAAATTCTTCCTAGGACTTCAAATACAACAGACTAGTGAATGGATTATGATACACCAACAAAAATACATCAAGGAATTACTTAGGAAATTTGGAATGGAGAACTCTCATTTTATGCACACTCCAATGCCTACAGAAAAGAAGTTGACATTAGACGAAGATGGTAAGTCAGTCGATGAGACAACTTATCGAGGAATGATTGGTTCACTTCTTTATTTAACTGCAAGTCGTCCAGATATTATGGGTGGAAGCACAGTTGTAACACCCCGGCCCAAACCGGGTCGGGAGCGGTTACTTATGATAGCTCACCAGGCTATGTACGTGGCCCACAGATCAACACGGGTCCTTTATAGCGCATTTTTTCCTCACTCATGCGCGTCCCGAAAAACTTCCCAGGAGGTCACCCATCATAAAACAAAGTGCAAGAATGGGTGACCTCCTGGGAAGGTTTCCGGGATGCGCATGAGTGAGGACAAAATGCGCTATAATGGACCCGTGTTGATCTGTGGGCCATGTACACAGCCTGGTGAGCTATCATAAGTAACCGCTCCCGACCATAGGCTTGGGTCGGGGTGTTACAAAAGTCATATGCAGTCTTGACCGCCAAACAAGTGGCCAAGTTCATCCAAAGCAACATCATCTACCGATATGGGGTACCCCATGAAATCATCAGCGATCAAGGCTCTCACTTCCGGGCGGAAACTCAGGCCTTGCTGGACAAATACAAGATCAAACAACATCGATCCTCCCCCTACCGTCCCCAAACCAACAGAGCGGTGGAGGCAGCTAACAAAACTCTTGTCACCATTATCAAGAAAATGCAAGACAACTACCGCGATAGGCCGAGCAAACTCCCATTCGCACTATGGGGATACCGAACCTCCATTCGAACACCGACAGGCGCCACACCCTTCTACCTAACATACGGTATGGAGGCGGTTCAACCGGTAGAGTTAGAGGTAAGTAGTGGCGTCTATGGGTGTCACAATTTGAAAAGAGGCAAGTAAAGGTCGGATCCCAAGGGACGGGTATTGATGTAGGATTTTTGATTGCAAGTAGTGGCGTCTAGGGGTGTTACAATTTGGGTTGAGATAAGAAGATCACTAAACTAAATAAAAATAAAAGTAAACAAGCAAGATGACTAAAATGAGATGTAAACAATTGATTAAAAGCACTAGGGTGTCATGGGTTCATAGGGGATTCATGGCAATTGATCATACAAACATATTCTCAAATTATAAGCAAGCAATTATTGTTGTGATAGGATCGAGTTGGTTTATATCTTATAATCCTAGGAAGGTTTAGGTCCCGGAGCCGAATCGATTAGATTGTACAATACCTACAAGTCGACTTAATTCTCCCTACTCAACTACATGCATGGTCTAATGAGACTCGAGTTGGTTTATATCTTACAAGTCTCATTGAAAAGGTAAGTGATGGGTAAAAAATGTAAGGATTCATAGGCTCGCATTTCATCAAACATAACATGTGCATAAGTTGAGATCACAACAAGCAAGCAAATACATTATGTGAACATATTAGATTAAGCATGAATCATCCCTCTTGTTGGTTTCCCCTAATTCCCCATTAACCCTAGTTAAGGAAACTACTCACTCATTATCAAGTTTAATATGCTAACAAGGTTGTCAATCATATCAACAAAGCAAAACATGATGAATAAGTAAAGATGATTAACAATAATTAAAAAGGGATTAAGAGAATTATACCTAATGATGATTCCAAAATAATAAGCAAAGAATAATAGAAGTACTTGATGAATGATTGGAAGGTTGTCAATCCTCCAAATAAACCCAAATAATCTTCAATTACCCAAAATAAAGGATGAACAATAGAGAAATTAAGGAAATGAGATTTGTATTAATACTTGATTGAAAGTTGATTATAAGATTAAAGAGAGATTCGAATAATATAAACTACACTAAATATTGATAAGAAGAACATGATAATCTAATTAGTATAATGGGGTATTTATAATGGGGATTAGGTGCACAAATTAGGGTTACTAAGGGCTTAAATGGCGATTAAGTCCTTAAGAAAAGTTGAGGAAATGCTCCTCTCGAAGAGAGATGCGAGTCTCGCTTTTGCTAGTCTTTCGAAAATATGCACATCCCGAGTAGAACAAGAAGAAGCCGAGCTGCACTGGAGAACAATCCGAGCGTCCAAAGGGTCGGGACGAGCGGATTCTGGAGGTGGTGGACGAGCGGCTTGGTGTGTGGGACGAGCGGGTTCTGGAGTTTTTGGAAGAGCGGCCTGGTGCTGGGACGCTCGGATTGTGGCCTTGGACGAGCGGCCCGATGCTGGGATGAGCGGATTCCAGTCCAGTGAGCTTTTTCTTCTTTCCTTCTTTTCTTCTTCCAAAAATCCTCCGGAATTTTTTCGGGGATGCAAGGATCTTCTTCATCATTGCCCATCTACTACATTATTTACAAAGGCCTTCTAGTCTTGTCTTTACTTTGATGCTTGGTCATTAGATTCGATCAATTTAGCTCTATTTTGCCACGAAAATGCAAGGTTTGCACTCCTCTCCTACCAAGGGAACAAAACCTCAAAGAATATGCAAAACAAAGGACTAAAGATAGTAAATGACCCAAATATGCACTAAAAAGCATAGGAACGAGGCTGATCCGGGGACTAAATATGCTCAAATATTGGTCACATCAAAAAGCATAGCTCGCTCCAAGCGGGGATTCGCCAAAGTCTTCATTCTCCTGTTGCGATCAAGATGTTCCCTAGCAGTATTCGCAGTGATGCTCAAGGTTTCTTCCATGACGATCAAGATATTCCTAATCGTCGATGTGTTCACCAGCAAGAGTTCATTGCCGCTATACAACCCATGTATTTCTCGACCAAAAGTTGATTATTATTCGGCGGTTCTCGGAAAGTCTTGCCTTCGACCAAAATTTATTATTTTCTATCAGCAGTTCTCAAAAAGTCCTGCCTTCTACTTAGCGGTTCTCGGAAATTCCTGCCTTTTTCCTCAGCTGTTCTCTAATACTACGGTTTTATGTGTCTTAGGGTACTCTATCGATGGGAATTACTTTGTCGAGTAAGTAGCTTTTTACGCAAAATAGTATTCTGCCTGTAGAGTACTCGATCGAGTAAGCTTGGCACTCGATCGAGTAAGGGTCACTCGATCGAGTAAGTGACTTACTCGATCGAGTAAGTGTTTTTACGGGCCGAGTTTTGACGGGTATTGTTAATGATGCGAGATTAATATATAATGATACCGTCACTTTTCTTAAACCTTTTTAACTGTTCTAAAAAACAAATTGAGAAGAAAGGAGTTACGTAAGTTCATCTCATCGCATCATTAGCAAATCCCCAAGGCTACGTTCGTTGGATCATCTTGTTCTTTACGCTGTTGTGATCCTTGTGTCGAGGGTAAGCTTTTCATATAAATTTTATAATGTTTTGTTAAAGTTGGTTAAACCCTAATTGGGTGATATGGGGGTTTTGGGTGATTTATGTGAATATGGTTGTAATTGTATGTATGTATGATAGGAAGAGGATTCGTTGAGGAGAGATTCTGACTTAGCTGCTTGATCGTCTGTGGTGTTTGCTTTCCAGGTAGGGTTTCCCTAATCAGTATTGGATACATAAGTTGTTAGTAATTGTTGTTATAACTGTTGAGTAACTGTACTGTTGGATTGGTTTTGGTGTTGTTGATAGTATACTGTTGATTGGTTGTGTAATTGTATGTGATCTTTGGGGCGCGTCCCTGGCTGAGTGGAGTCACTTGCGGGAGTGGCTTCACGCCCTTGATTCGCCCTCTGTGGAACCCGTCCTAGAGGGGATGTGCACATTAAGGAACTTGGGTTTATCGCTCGATGAAGATGAGCGGGGATTTGGTGGGTACGGCTGCGTTCCCCCACTAGCGGCGTGAAGTACTTGTTGCGATGGGTACTCTTGCAGGACTAAACACTTTAGTGTGTAGTCAGTCGTGTGGAGTTTGGAGATGGAGACTGGGGATTTGTGTAAACTGCTTGAGCTGTTTGTGTTGTTGTTTCGTTGTGGCATTTATTTTTATGTAATCAGTACTGACCCCGTTTAAATGTTTTAAAAACTGCTGTGATCCATTCGGGTGTGGTGAGAAGTTATTGAGCAGGTATGAGACGATGCGTACGGGATAGCTGGGATGAGTCACCACATTATAGTTTAGAAGTCTTCCGCTGTGTCAGACACTTTTATAGTTTTGAAAGTAGACAGTTTTGAGAACTTTGTATTTTGTTTAAACAGTTTTGGAGTTGGCATGTAATCACTTTAAACTTTATTACTATTTAAGTATGTTTCCTTATTGTCTTTTGATTATCATTACCTCGGGAAACCGAGATGGTGACGTTCTCATACCTTAAGTGGTCCTGGTAAGGCACTTGGAGTATGGGGGTGTCACAAAGTGGTATCAGAGCGACGATCTTGAAACCTGTAACCAATGAACCAAATGAACATAGGGAGTCAACTTAAATGAACCCGGGGTAGAAGTTGTAGGAGCTAATGCAAAGACTTGGGAGACGTCCTAAAGTCGCGAACTCGCCCTACAATTTTGAACCGGTCACCATGGGGTATGAGTCGGGATCGCTATGTGTTTATCTTGTGAACTGTGTATCTATATAGTGTTGTGTGGTATTAATCGGTGAATGTATGCATGTGGAGAATGAGAAATGTGTAGAGAAAGATGATGATGATGATGATGTGATTTTATATGTTGTAGGTTGAAAGCATGCTAATTGATTTATAATGTGGCATGTTAGATATTTGAAAGGAAGGTTGTCTTTGCTTGAGTAGATAGAGAGTTATATATATATATATATATATATATATATATATATATATATATATATATATATATATATATATATATATATATATATATATATATGTTGATTGGATGTCGGTTGCATAAAAGTATAGCAAGTTGGGAGTGTGAGTTTAACATGCGGGTAGTGTACGAGTCTGCATGACTCGATCGAGTGGGGGGCACTCGATCGAGTAGGTGACAGACTCGATCGAGTGGGTGTGACTCGATCGAGTAGGTAGTTTTTCGTTTTTGGGTAGAAGTCTGTTTTTGGGCA
Source organism: Silene latifolia (assembly GCF_048544455.1). NCBI lineage: Eukaryota > Viridiplantae > Streptophyta > Magnoliopsida > Caryophyllales > Caryophyllaceae > Silene > Silene latifolia. The sequence goes on from NC_133538.1 coordinate 266,331,344, forward strand.
CTCGATCGAGTAGGATAGGGGACTCGATCGAGTAGGGTTAGCTCGATCGAGTGGGGTGTTAACTCGATCGAGTATGTTTTTGGGAGCTTTCTGGTCAGGTTCTGGAGTCGGGGTACTCGATCGAGTAAGTTGAGCTACTCGATCGAGTGACCTCAACTCGATCGAGTGGCTGTGGGGGCTTGATGGAGTAGGTGCGCTGCAGGTTGTTTACGTGTTTTGAGATATGGGTTGTATGTTTATGTTTGTCTTTTATTATAGTTATAATATGCCGCTGAAAAGAACCGCTTTGTATGCTAGGGCTGAAAACATGAGCGTTGATGAGATAGTGAAGATTTTGGAGCACCAAGATGCTCTCACTGAGGCTTTGAAGAGAGTTGGGAAGGATAAGGAAGAGAAACCTGATCACTCTAAGATCAGTGTACATATTGCGAGGTTTAATCCTAAAGAGTACATGGGTACAGGGGCGCCAATTCTGCTGGATAATTCGCATAGAGAGCTGGAGAATATTCTTAATCTGGTTCATTGCCCGGAGGAGCTGAAGGTGGAACAAGCTGCGTTCTACCTGAGGGAGGCTGCCGATGAGTGGTGGGACAAGGTTAAGGTGAGTGCCTTGGATATATATGTGAAACAGGGGTTGCCTGCGATACCTTGGGATGAGTTTAAGAAAGCTATGAGGCGAGAGTTCGTACCAGAACATGTGCGCAGTAAGCTGGGGGAGGAGTTTGATGATTTAAGATGACATCTGACATGATAGTTACTGAGTATTACCATAAGTTTAATGAGAAATCGAGGTATGCTGAGGACATGGGACTGAGCCAAGAGAACTTGGCATTGAGGTTTGAGAAGGGGCTGACCCCTAAGATCATGGAGAAGTTACCTGTAGGAGCTCTTACTGATGTGAAGGAGCATTATGAGCGTGCTGGGAGTGCTGAGAGGTTAGTTGAGATGACAAAGGAGAGCTGTGAGAGAGCTTCAGAGAAGCGAAAAGCTGAGAGTGAGGGTGGTGGCCAATCTAGTTACAAGAAGGGTGGCCATAACCAGCCAAGAGCGTACTCATCAGGTTTGGGGTTTAGTGTTGGGGTTGCTTTCGGGCGTGGTCGTGGGAATGGTAGCAGCAGTTGGGGTATGACCTGTTATAATTGTGGCGGTGTGGGCCAGAAGAGGCATGAGTGCACCAGTGCTATGAGTGGGGGTTTCCAGAGACCGTCACAGGGGAGTTTTTCTCAGGGTCCTTCGCAGAGTTATGCTAGTAACAGGCCGACTGAGTTGTGGAACAACAGGTGTGGCCAGAGTAACAACCATGGTGGGGCTAACCGCAATGGCTGCTAAGCCGGCTACTTCAGCTAGTACTGTCCAGGGAGGTGGGCAGAAGACCAGCGGTAAGCTGTTTATGATAGAGAAGAAGGCACCTGAGGATGATTCTCATGTTATCACCGGTACCTTTCTTGTTAATGGAGTCTTTACTTTTGTTTTGTTTGATTCGGGAGTGTCACAGTCGTTTGTATCATCGAGTCATGCTAAGCGGTTGGGTTTGAGTGAGTATGAGTCTGTAAAAGAGGAAGTTTTTATACCTTCAGGTGAGTCTGTATCTTGTGGGCGGTTGTATAGAGATGTGTCTATGATAGTTAGGCAGGTTGACTTACCAGTGGACTTGTTAGAGTTTCCCCTAGAGGGTTTTGAGATGATAGTTGGTATGGACTGGTTGGGTAAGTATAAGGCTAAGATAGATTGGCATCAAAAGAAGGTTTCTTTGAGAGGTCCCAAGGGGATTAATGTGTCTTATCGTGGGTTTGTTGTCAAACCCAAAGTTAAGATGATTGCAGCAGTGTCCTTGGAGTTCTATCTGAGGAAGGGGTGTCCGTTGATCTTATGCCATATGAGAGACCATAGAGTGGAAAGTCCGTCAGTTAAGCGGATACCAGTATTGGGAGAGTTTCCAGATGTCTTTCCAGAGGAGATACCGGGGTTGCCGCCGAAGAGGGAGATAGATTTCAGTGTTGAGTTGAAACCGGGGACGGGACCAATCTCTAAGGCACCGTACCGTATGGGTCCTAAGGAGTTGGAGGCGCTAAATAAAAAGCTGGATGATCTGATTGAGAAAGGATACATTAGACCTAGTGTATCACCGTGGGGAGCACCAGTCTTGTTTCTGAAGAAGAAAGATGGGAGCTTAAGGTTATGCATCGATTATAGGGAGCTGAACAGGGTTACAGTGAAGAACAAGTATCCTTTGCCGAGGATAGATGATTTGTTAGATCAGTTGAACGGTGCAGCGGTCTGATACGTGTCGTTAAGCGTATACAAATTAATAATTTATAAAACCTATCTTAACCTCAAAAATATAAACATAGTAAAGGATAAGTAGGGTCGATCCCACGGAGAGACTGGAAAATTAATTAACTATTAAGTACTTTTATTCACTAACTTACATATATACCATTTATTTACATATTTACGGCTATTAACATTATGTACGATTAGAGGGGGTTTCATTGTAGTTTTGAACTAAACTAACAGAACTAAATACTAAAGCTAGACGCGAAGTTAAATACCCCATTTAGCTCATATTCTTATGGTAATTTTAGCTTGTCAACCGATTATTGTTTACGTCAAATCTTAAGTATATTTATAGATTAATTGCGGAATCCAAGATAACAAGAACTCCCTATCTTCTCTTAGATTACAACCGACCTGAACTAAGCCTAGACCGATTCTTAACTAACCGAGCGATGTAAGTTTGTCGCGCCTTACTAATGACCGTATTAGAAGCATTATCGAACCAAGAAGACATCATTAACCCAATTAATCCCTTCAGTGTCGTCACTACCTAAAGATTAATAGACCAAATTTTACTCCTAACTTAAACTAACCCCAATTCGCAGAGATCAATCTAAGGTAGTCGCCACTCGTATTATGCAACTCGAACTAAGCCAGAATCACACAAATAGTGTAAGTATACAATTCCAATCATAATAAGATAACAAATTACCACTTTGAAAATTGCAATCGTCAATAAAGATTGAGTAAAGCTTTGGATACAAATTATGAACGATTAACAATTAAACAACAACGGTTTCAATTACTAAAATTAATCAACGAAAATAAACCATAAATTGAATACAAGAGAGGTAGAGAGAACTTAATTAGTGCCCGGAACTTGTAGTCGGATCATCGGATGTCGCACCTCGAAACCGCCCCCAAATTCGCCCTTACTCGATCGTGTGCTAAGATTCCGACCGGCAGATGCAGTCTCCTACGGCTCTCACGACCCAATTAGGTCTCAAATCGTCACACAATATCGCTCAATATCTGGGAAATATGTGGGTAATTCGGCTCCCTTCGGCTCGCCCTCCATTTCTGACGGAGAACATTGGTATTTATACTTGATTAGGGATCAAGTTTTGTGAGATATAAGATAGATTTTGTGAGTAAAATATGGGAAGAGATTGAATTTGAGAATCCAGACGGAGTTGGGGTTTCCATCGTTGTGCTTTTCGTGAATCCAGTAGCTTCCATTTGCTCCTCACAAGATTCTCCTCTTTCTCTCATTATTGTTCAATATGGGAAGAGATTGAATTTGAGAATCCAGACGGAGTTGGGGTTTCCATCGTTGTGCTTTTCGTGAATCCAGTAGCTTCCATTTGCTCCTCACAAGATTCTCCTCTTTCTCTCATTATTGTTCACTTGGTCTTTCTTGGTTTTGGTCGTATCACATATTCACATTGATGCATAAGTCAGACTTTGGGCCTTCTAATTATATTAGTCCACGTAAAATCTACAACGCACTTTATCTCTTCATTTCATGGGCTGCCAATTTCGTGATTAATTAAAAATTACGTACGTCCCTGCTTGCGTGCTTCTTTATTTCCTATGCTTTGCTTATTATTTTGTTCCTCGATTCGTTTTACAGATACTCGCGTTATACTTTTGATCCATTAAGCGCGTCATTCGGCCCATTCTCTTATGTCTTGTAATCTGCTACACCAAAACACACTAAATAAGCCCATTTACATTTAATAATAATAACATTAATTAAATCTCGAAACTAACGAATATATAATAATATGGCTCAAATAATGCGAATGACGACACTAACAATATACGGATATGGGATAAAAACATATATAATTATGGGCTTATCAAATTCCCCCACACTTTGCTTATTGTCGCCCTCGACAATAACAAATCATGAGCTATAAGTAAATTATCAACCTCAGAGATTTTAGACTTAACTAAACAAGTTTATCGACGACAAACTAAAACATTTTTAGAAATCACTTTATTTAAGTTAGTGAGTCAACGAAAACATTTCTAGTTAGATTAGAAAGTAACATATTCCAAATTTTCCCTCCACTCCAAACTATACAACCAACTAATTAGCCAACATAAATATTTTAAACCGCTTCTAAATTACAATGATAAATAAATGCTTTAGCAATACACTCGGTCCAACTATCTTCGTGCGCATGTGCGAAGTGTATCGACTCGTAGAGGAAGGGCTCAGCAGTTTAAGGTCCTAGGGAAAGGGGATTTACTTTCGGTACATAGTACGAGGATCGTTCTCCGAGCATTCAAGTGTATCCGTCATACCTCAATTAACTTACCCACCAATCCACAACCATCACATTGTCATTCACGTTTTTTTCTTCATTTCTTTCTTTCATTTTCATTTTTTTTTCACATTTTTTTCTTCTGTTTTTCTCTGTTTGACTTTTTTTTTTTTTTTTTTTTTTTTTTTTTTTTTTTTTTTCAATTCCACCCTTCACATTTCGTACCCGTGGATATATCCAGTGTCCCTTGTAGCGAGCTTTCGACCAATGGATCCCGCCCATCCGGACAAGTCATTAGGCATTCTCCCAATACATTGACTGGGTTCCCCTAAGGGTCTAATCACTCGGGCACCGAATAGAATTGAGGTCAAGAACTTAAAGCGGGAGTCACCTATGAAAGTAAATTGGTTAATAAGACCGGCTTACGCTCCCACACTCTAGAGTCAATGAAAAGTGTAATAAAGATAACCAAAGTAAGTGCTTTATAATTCTAATTTAAAGGAGACTTAAAATATGTATGTCACTTAATTAATCAATCCAAGTTCAAAATGGAGGAAAAACTCATGTATATACGACTTCAAAACATTTTTACAGTACTTCTAATATTAGTGAAATTATTTTTAAGTTAGTATTTTTGAAAAGCTGTTAGATTAGAGCTTGTCGTCGACTCCCTAGTCTAATCAGTCCAATAAGCATAGAGTTGTTAACTTTTAAAAATCGAATTTAACAAACAATAGCATTGATTAATTTCCCACGTGACTGCAGGGTTACTCCACATATACCATTCACTATTAATCAATATAATTTCCAGTACTAAGATACCACTAATTTCAGCAAATCAAGCACTAAACTATCCATAATCCAATGACAATGGCTCAATAATTTATCCCATAGATACAGTGGTTACGCCTGCAAATTTTAAATTGAACCCATTTTCCACAATATTTGCTAGGTCTGTCATAAGTTCACCATCAGCACCATAAATTTCAATTTAAACCATTTTTCATGAACTTTAGCTCGCCTCTCCCCACACTTAAATTCGACATCGTCCTCGATGTTTAAATGAACAACCAGCATATATAATAAATATAAGAGGGAGTGAGGCACTTAGCGGATTCAAATGAAGCATTCACAGCAAGATGCTCCATCTTTTGTAGCATTTCGTCACAGCAGCCGAGTATGCCATCAGTAGCAGCAGCACAGATTGAGAAGCTCGTAAGTGATTGTGTCAGCCTCCAGTAGGGCTGATCGACTTCTACCCATGGCATCGAGCAAGGCAGCAGTGCCTTCTCATTCAAGTTGAGTCCCGACAGCTACGTCTGTCCCAATTCCTGCAAAATGAAACACTCGACCCAGACAAGTGAAATACGGAGGTGGCAAAATACCCAAATTACCAGCAGCATTTTTTTATTTTTTACCTAAACTAATTTTTTTTTTTTTTTTTTGTGCAACCGACACTATTAACATCCCCCTACAAAGGTTGCGAAACTCAGGGAGGCACTTAAGCCGACTCAACTAAGTAACTTATAAAGCATATTAAATAAACACACATGAAAGCAATAAATTATTAAGCTTGGGTTGCCTCCCAAGAAGCGCCTTGGTTTATGTCGTGGCTCGACATACTCCTATGTCCTCAAAACTCAGTCAGCTCAGCTCCTAAACAAGCGGCTCAAACGTCCTACCAACTAACTTCCTGTCATCTCATCTATTGATCCTCATGCGCCATCTTGTTAACTACCATCAAATATATGTCTTTCACATCAAATTTTCCTTCATGTCATTCAAGGTGTTACTTAACAAGTACCAAACTTTACAGTTCAGAATGCGACTATTGCAGATTTTCAGCCCACTGTCTGCTCCTTCATTTCAACCTCAGTCAATATTATCCTCAAAATCAGCCATGTTTTCTATTATCAGCTCATCCTGCTATCAATATGTATAAGTTCATCCAATATTAACCTAGCAACCAACCATTGGTATATGTTTCAACTCCTTGGTGTACCAGCAACATTATCAAACTGACGGCAAATATAACTTAAACCTTGAAATATTTCTTCCCCCACACTTTGATTAAAGTAAGGGAGCATATATGAGAGAGGGGTGAATCAGACGATAAGCAATTAGTGAGAGATGATAAGGGCTAGGCAAACGTAAAACAGAAGACAAGTAGTTAGCTAGACTACCAAGCTTCCTAAAAAAAACGTCACTCACCCACAATTTATTCCTGTACTCACTGTCCAAGTTCCTGTACACTCTTTTATATCATACTTTGCTCAGTTCAAACTGTTGTATAACTTCCATGTCACTATATTAGCCCAACAAAACCAACTATATCAGCCAGCACACACCTCCAAGATAAGATGAACAATTTAACCCAAACGCGTCTTAATACTTTCAGCTTAGTCGATTTTGGATAATATCGATATTATACTGCTACCAAACCATTTATTAAAAAAAATTTCAACAACTAAAGGACTATAGTCCACAAAATTGTAAGGCTACGTTAGTTACTCAAGGACACCACAACTCGGTGAATAAAAATTAAAATCAAGGAATAGGAGGTGCTAATTTGGTACTATAACAAAGTATATACATTTAACAAGTGTATCAATACAAGGGTGTTACAGAATTAGCCTAGCTGGATTAAAAAAAACGGGTAGAAAGAACATAAGAAAACACCATGCAAAAAGTATTAACAAAACATGTCGTCTACTTATGATTTCCACAAACATAAAGTCCAACTAAAAGAAAAATAGAAACTTAATACAAACATAGAAAATTAATAATTCATCAATCTCCCCGGCAACGGCGCCAAAATTTGGTACGTGTCGTTAAGCGTATACAAATTAATAATTTATAAAACCTATCTTAACCTCAAAAATATAAACATAGTAAAGGATAAGTAGGGTCGATCCCACGGAGAGACTGGAAAATTAATTAACTATTAAGTACTTTTATTCACTAACTTACATATATACCATTTATTTACATATTTACGGCTATTAACATTATGTACGATTAGGGGGGGGTTTCATTGTAGTTTTGAACTAAACTAACAGAACTAAATACTAAAGCTAGACGCGAAGTTAAATACCCCATTTAGCTCATATTCTTATGGTAATTTTAGCTTGTCAACCGATTATTGTTTTGCGGAATCCAAGATAACAAGAACTCCCTATCTTCTCTTAGATTACAACCGACCTGAACTAAGCCTAGACCGATTCTTAACTAACCGAGCGATGTAAGTTTGTCGCGCCTTACTAAAGACCGTATTAGAAGCATTATCGAACCAAGAAGACATCATTAACCCAATTAATCCCTTCAGTGTCGTCACTACCTAAAGATTAATAGACCAAATTTTACTCCTAACTTAAACTAACCCCAATTCGCAGAGATCAATCTAAGGTAGCTGCCACTCGTATTATGCAACTCGAACTAAGCCAGAATCACACAAATAGCAGAAGTATACAATTCCAATCATAATAAGATAACAAATTACCACTGAAAATTGCAACTGTCAATAAAGATTGAGTAAAGCTTTGGATACAAATTATTGAACGATTAACAATTAAACAACAACGGTTTCAATTACTAAAATTAATCAACGAAAATAAACCATAAATTGAATACAAGAGAGGTAGAGAGAACTTAATTAGTGCCCGGAACTTGTAGTCGGATCATCGGATGTCGCACCTCAGAAACCGCCCCAAATTCGCCCTTACTCGATCGTGTGCTAAGATTCCGACCGGGTACAGTCTCCTACGGCTCTCACGACCCAATTAGGTCTCAAATCGTCACACAATATCGCTCAATATCTGGGAAATATGTGGGTAATTCGGCTCCCTTCGGCTCGCCCTCCATTTCTGACGGAGAACATTGGTATTTATACTTGATTAGGGATCAAGTTTTGTGAGATATAAGATAGATTTTGTGAGTAAAATATGGAAAGAGATTGAATTTGAGAATCCAGACGGAGTTGGGGTTTCCATCGTTGTGCTTTTCGTGAATCCAGTAGCTTCCATTTGCTCCTCACAAGATTCTCCTCTTTCTCTCATTATTGTTCACTTGGTCTTTCTTGGTTTTGGTCGTATCACATATTCACATTGATGCATAAGTCAGACTTTGGGCCTTCTAATTATATTAGTCCACGTAAAATCTACAACGCACTTTATCTCTTCATTTCATGGGCTGCCAATTTCGTGATTAATTAAAAATTACGTACGTGCCTGCTTGCGTGCTTCTTTATTTCCTATGCTTTGCTTATTATTTTGTTCCTCGATTCGTTTTACAGATACTCGCGTTATACTTTTGATCCATTAAGCGCGTCATTCGGCCCATTCTCTTATGTCTTGTAATCTGCTACACCAAAACACACTAAATAAGCCCATTTACATTTAAAATAATAATAACATTAATTAAATCTCGAAACTAACGAATATATAATAATATGGCTCAAATAATGCGAATGACGACACTAACAATATACGGATATGGGATAAAAACATATATAATTATGGGCTTATCACAGTCTTTTCTAAGATCGATTTGAGGTTGGGTTATCATCAGGTGAAGATTCGGGAAGAGGACATACCGAAAATAGCTTTTACATCGAGGTATGGTTATTATGAGTATGTTGTGATGCCGTTTGGGTTATCTAATGCACCAGCAGTGTTTATGGATTTGATGAACCGGGTCTTCAGTCAGTTCTTGGATCGGTTTGTGGTGGTCTTTATAGATGATACTAGGTAGAATCCCGTGCTTCGCACGGTAAATTTGTATATGTAACATATATCATCACATAAAAATTATTATTGTCTTTATCCAAGTGAAAGTAATATTATCAATTCTGCAAAAGTTTAATATTATCAATTTATCGTCTGTTAATTTAACGTTTGTTAATTGAACTAATTCTTTATTGAATGCTAATTTAACTAATTACAAAATTAGTAAGTTTCTTAGAATTTAATAAACTAATAATTTTTCCTATACAAAAATATCATTTGTTTGAATAACTCAAATGTTTGCTGGTGAAATCGTTGAATTTTATAGAACTATATATGCTTGTGTATATTTTGTATTACTAATATAATTACATTGTTAGAATGATTTCATATTAAAATATTTCATTTTATTTTTAAGTTGAATTATTCTAAACACATACTTCCTCTATCCTATTCATTTGTTTATTTAATGTTTTTTTAGGGGTATTCTAATCAAACAAAGGTAAATAAATAATTGAGACAGGTAAAATATAAAATAACAAATTAAATTATTTGAGTACCTTTTTATTAGATTATTACATCTACAAAGTTATCCATGAATAAATATTTTTGGTTGCAGTCAACTTCCAGTTCAAATCGTATAATCTTATAATCCTACAATCCAAAAGTGATGACCTATTTTAATTCTATGTATTACCTTCAACGTTTATATTGATAAATTACTCACCACATGTATCTTTTTCTATACCAAAATATTTATAATTAATCACAAAGCTAAGCTATTTTTAATTTTCTCACCACATTAGCCCTTCCTATACCAAACTATTTCTCTGTACGGATTAACTTCAACGTTACATTAATTTGGCTAATTTTACTTTGACAAACCAAAACATAGATATCCTCCTTTCTCTACTTAGATACAACTAAGATCCGAGCATAAAAATATACACCACTACTTTGTTAATCGTCTGATATATAACATGATGTAGCATAATGCACTGAAGATGTGTGCTCCAACTCAATTGTTGCTATATTGTCTTTGGGATGCATTTAGCGATGCCATCGATAAGGTTAAAACATTTGAGATTAGGTTCGTGGTCAATAATTAACTTGATCTAAGGTGATGATGGCCTGAGATCAGTAATCCAAATTTTCATGGTTTAGAAAACATTTGTATAATCTAAAGAATCCTGTAATTTCTAAAAGCTCGATTTTTTATTGGCTCTTTTTGTAGTTCTTTTGACATATGAAGGGGGGAGAGAAGGGTATGAACGCAAAAATGATGAGAGAACAACAAATTTATATGGTCAGTGAAGAGTGTTTTTACTAAGATACATTGGATGTTGAATGAAATCGTAAAGATGCACATTGTTAATTGCTAACCCATGACATTAGTTTAACTTTAAAATTTGCTTGATGTAATACCAAATTTATTACAAACTTTTCTGCATAATGCTACATTCAAACAATAAATCTTGGTAATGTAGTAAGTATTTGGAAGGGAGTCAGTAAATAGATACGGAGTACATTGGATGTTGAATGGGATTGGGAAGGTGCACATTATTAATTGCTAACTATGAGCATTATTAGGGTAATTAAAATATGATCAATGTAGTGCCAAATTAATTACTCGTATATTGCATGATGGCTGCATTCAACCTTTTAGTCCTAACTCCTATTATTAATGGTTTGGTAATGTAAAATTATATTTTCAATGTGCATGAACATATAAATTGCATGTAATTTGTTTTTTAATAATTTTTTTTTTCACATGTCACATTTCAAATTCACCCTTTCTTAACTCAACTCTCTATATAAATATAAGATAAGATTAAGGGACGTAAAATATAGTGAGACACTCCCCTAAATCACCTATACTATCAAAATATTTCAATTAATATGATGGAAACTATACTCAATTGAAAGCAATTTTCGCAATAAAATGTAATGATTTACATTTTAGAATTTTTATCAATTTTTTTTTAACAAATTTAGAAACAAATAACCATACTTATTTAATGTAATTTAATAAATCCGTAGCATTTACTAATCTATAATTAATATTTTATTGAGATTTAAGCAGTATTTATTACGTTCATATTTAATGATTAGTTGTAATTAATGATCGTAATTAAGGCTGTATAGGACACGTGGTGCATCCACAGCGTTTCAACCAAGTTTTATATATATATATATATATATATATATATATATATATATATATATATATATATATATATATATATATATATATATATATATATATATATATATAAGATTTTATTCTTTTCTAAGACTAAGGAGGAGCATGAGGAGCATCTGAGGCTAGTGTTGCAGACTTTACGAGACAATCAGTTGTATGCAAAGTTGTCCAAGTGTGAGTTCTGGTTAGGAGAAGTTGCTTTTCCGGGGCATGTGATTTCAAAGAAGGGTGTAGCAGTGGATCCTACAAAGATTGAAGCAGTTACTAAGTGGGAAGCACCAAAGAATGTGGCACAGATCAGGAGTTTCTTGGGTTTGGCAGGGTACTACAGACGGTTCGTGAAAGACTTTTCCAAGATAGCCAGACCTATGCCAGCTTTGATGAGGAAAGAGAACATGTTTCATTGGGATGAAAGTTGTGAGACGACGTCCCAGACATTAAAGGAGCGTTTGACCACAGCTCCAATCTTAGCTTTACCTGAAGGGAGTGAGAATTTTGAGGTGTATACAGATGCTTCAAAGAACGGGTTGGGTTGTGTGTTGATGCAGAATGGGAAGGTGATTGCCTATGCTTCTAGGCAGCTGAAGCCTTATGAGGAGAACTATCCGACACATGATCTGGAGTTGGGTGGAGTTGTGTTTGCTCTCAAGATTTGGAGGCACTATCTGTATGGGGCGACCTTCAAGGTGTTTTCAGATCACAAGAGTCTCAAGTACATCTTCACTCAAAAGGAGTTGAACATGAGACAGAGGAGGTGGATGGAGCTGATTGGGGATTATGACATGGATATTATATACCATGAAGGGAAAGCTAATGTGGTTGCAGATGCTTTGAGCAGGAAGAGTGTGCATTCTCTATGCGCAGCTGTGTCCTTGATGAGGTTGAGAGATGAGGTGGGGAAGATGGGGATACATATGATCCAGAAAGGAGATGCTAGAGGGGATTTGATAGTGGACCCAGACCTTTATGATGACATTCGCAGGAAACAGGCTTTGGATCCCAATATTGAGGAGTGGAGAGCTGGAGTAGAGAAAAGGACAATGTCTAGATTCTCTATTCATACAGATGGTAGTGTGAGATTCGATGAGAGATGGTGTGTTCCTAGTGATGAGGAGTTAAAAAAGATAATCATGACAAAGGCTCATTGCACACCATATTCGGTACATCCAGGTGGTGACAAGCTATATGAGGATTTGAAGCAGACTTTCTGGTGGCCTGGTATGAAGAAAGAAACAGCAGAGTTTGTGGCTCATTGTTTGACATGTCAGAGAGTTAAAGTGGAGCAGCGACGACCACAAGGTAAGATTCAGTCAGTAGGGTAATAACATGAAATGGGTTATAGTTGACCGACTGACTAAGTCAGCTCACTTTGTGCCGATGAAAGATAATTGGACCAAGATACAGTTAGCTTTGGCTTATAGGAAGCACGTGGTTCGGTTGCATGGGGTGCCTAAAGATATAGTATCCGATAGAGATGCGAGGTTCATATCACGTTTTTGGAAAGAGTTGCAGAAAATAATGGGAACTATTTTGAAGATGAGTACTGCATTTCACCCTGCGACAGATGCCCAGACAGAGAGGACCATCAAGACTTTAGAGGACATGTTGCGAGCTTGTGTTATGGATTTTTGGTGGTAGCTGGGAGCAGAGGATAGATTTGATTGAGTTTTCGTATAACAACAGATATCACACGAGTATAGGTATGGCATCATTTGAGGCATTGTATGTCAGGAGGTGTAGGACTCCGATTTGCTGGGATGATAGTGCTGAGGCAGTTATTTTTTGACCACAGATGGTACATGAGATGGTTGAACAGGTTAAGCTGATTAGGTAAAGGATGAAAGCAGCCCAGGATCGACAAAAGAGTTATGCGGACCTACATCGTTGTGACATAGAGTTTCAGGTTGGGGACAAGGTTCTTTTGAAAGTGTCTCCTATGCGTGGGGTCATGAGTTTTGGTAAGAGAGGGAAGCTAAGCCAGATGTTTATCGGACCTTATGAGATTTTGGATCGTGTGAGTTAGGTTGCTTATCGGTTGGCTTTACCAGCTGCTTTGGATAGAGTGCATAATGTGTTTCATGTATCTCAGCTGCGGAAGTATGTTAGTGATACATCACATGTGTTAGAGGTAGAGAACATCGAGCTGGATGAGTCCTTGTCTTATCTTGAGATGCCCAAACAGATTCTTGATCACAAGGTTAGGAAAACCAGACACGGTGAGACAGTGTTGCCTAAGGTTCTTTGGTCTAACCATGAGGTTGAGGAGGCCACTTCGGAGGCGGAAGAGGCGATGAGGGAGCGGTATCCGTCTCTTTTTGATCAGGTATCTGTGGTTACGAGGACGTAACCTTGTTTCTTTTAGGGGGGTAGGAGATGGTCACATACAGTTTTTGCATGTTTTATGTTGGTTTTAGTACAGTTAGTAGTTGTTTTGAGTTCGGTTGAGTTTTGTTTTGGGAGTTTTGTTTTGAGTTTTGTTTTGAGTTTTGATGATGTTGTTATGTCGGAGTGATGTTAGTGTGTTTTGTTTTTGGTTGTGGTTTGAACTTCGGGGACGAAGTTCTTTTTAAGGAGGGAAGACTGTAATACTAGGGTTTTATGTGTCTTAGGGTACTCTATCGAGTGGGACTTACTCTGTCGAGTAAGTAGTTTTTTACGCAAAACAGTAGTCTGCCTGTAGAGTACTCGATCGAGTAAGCTTGGCACTCGATCAAGTAAGGGTCACTCTATTGAGTAAGTGACTTACTCGATCGAGTAAGTGAGTTTACGGGCCGAGTTTTGAAGGGTTTTGTTAATGATGCGAGATTAATATATAATGATACCTTCACTTTTCTTAAACCTTTTTAACTATTCTAAAAATCTAATTGAGAAGAAAGGAGTTACGTAAGTTCATCTCATCGCATCATTAGCAAATCCCCAAGGTTAAGTTCGTTGGATAATCTTGTTCTTTACGTCATTGTGATCCTTGTGTCGAGGGTAAGATTTTCATATAAATTCAATAATGTTTTGTTAAAGTTGGTTAAACCCTAATTGGGTGATTTAGGGGTTTTGGGTGATTTATGTGAATATGGTTGTGATTGTATGTATGTATGATAGGTGGAGGATTCGTTGAGGAGAGATTCTGACTTAGCTGCTTGATCGTCTGTGGTGTTTGCTTTCCAGGTAGGGTTTCCCTACTCAGTATTGGCTACATAAGTTGTTGGTAATTGTTGTTGTAACTGTTGAGTAACTGTACTGTTGGATTGGTTTTGGTGTTGTTGATAGTATACTGTTGATTGGTTGTGTAATTGTCTGTGATCTTCGGGGCGCGTCCCTGGCTAAGTGGAGTCACTTGCGGGAGTGGCTTCACGCCCTTGATTCGCCCTCCGTGGAACCCGTCATAGAGGGGATGTGCACATTAAGGAACTTGGGTTTATCGCTCGAAGGAGATGAGCGGGGATTTGGTGGGTACGGCTGCGGTCCCCCACTGGCGGCGTGGAGTACTTGTTGCGATGGGTACTCTGGCAGGATTACACACTTTAGTGTGTAGTCAGTTGTGTGGAATTTGGAGATGGAGACTGGGGATTTGTGTAAACTGCTTGAGCTGTTTGTGTTGTTCTTTCGTTGTGGCATTTGTTTCAATGTAATCAGTACTGACCCCATTTAAATGTTTTAAAAACTCTGGTGATTCATTCGGGGGTGGCAGGTATGAGACGATGTGTACGGGATAGCTGGGATGAGTCACCATGTTGCAGTTTAGAAGTCTTCTGCTGTGTCAAACACTTTTTTAGTTTTGAAAGTAGACAATTTTGAGAACTTTGTATTTTGTTTAAACAGTTTTGGAGTTGGCTTGTAATCACTTTAAACTTTATTACTATTTAAGTATGTTTCCTTATTATCTTTTGATTATCATTGCCTCGGGAAACCGAGATGGTGACGTTCTTATACCTTAAGTGGTCCTGGTAAGGCACTTGGAGTATGGGGGTGTCACAAGTTCTCAGAAAGTCCTGCCTCTGTCCCAGCAGTTTCTACCAACGTTTGCTACCTGCAAGCCCGTTTTCCCCGGCGGTTCTCAGAAAGTTCTGCCTCTGTCCCAGAGATTTCTTCCAACGTCCTGCTAACCTTCATATGTTCCACCTTCAGATAACCCTTTAGATAACCTTAAGATAACCTTTTAGATAGTTAAGTCCTTCATATGTTAATCCTTCAGAGTCATACCTTCAAGATAACCTTTATGTGTTAATCCTTCAGAGTCATCCCTTCAAGATAACCTTCATATGTTCTTCCTTCAGATAATCCTTTCAGATAACCTTCGGATAACCCCTTCAGTAAATTTAAAAAGTTCTTTTTAGTTACGTCCTCATGAGATAACCTTCAGAGTTAGCCTTCAGAAGTGTTAAGAAGTTTCTTTAGAAGCCCTGTAACCCCTAATGCACTACTATAATTTAAGGCAAAGAGAACGCCCTTTCAAGAACGGTTGATAGCGGAACCGGTCTCTTTGTTATATTTAGTTTGGCGGGCATATAGAATTTCAATAAAGAACGGTTGTTTGCTCAAACCGTTCTCGTACATTAACAAAAAGAACGGTTAGGTTTGACCAACCGTCCTAAAATATAAAAGAGACCGGTTATCTATCCAAACCGTTCTCCTTGATAAAACAAAGAACACGGTCCCTATCCTCGACCGTTCTCTATTAAATCCCTAAAAACCCCATTTACACTTCATCAACTCATATCGTCATACGTACAGTCTTCCTTTCCCCCCTTTCCTCTCACTCCCTTTCCACCGCCACCACCCTCGTCGCATCGTCGGTGGCCATTCATACAACTGCTTTCTCGTCGCCGGCGCCATGAATCAAGATTCCATTTTGTATCCGGATTCCTTGGATGTTCTTCAACATCTTGATTCGTTTGGGAGATCTGGGAAATTTCTAGGTAAATATATTCTTGAAACCCAAATTTAAGTTTCGTGTGAGGCTGAGTACCAGGTTTATCCCACTTTTATTTATTCGATTTTAAATCAGTAAATTTAATTTTATTGTTGCTTATTTTATATTATTGATTTAGCTTAATAGTATAAAAATTTTCTGATTGTTGGTGGATTTTTTGTGTGGATGAAGTTTATGGAGTAGTTAGATTTGACCTTACACCTTCGTCTCACCACAGTTGCCGCGTCGTTGGTCAAGTAGTCGACGCCTTCATTTCAATATGTATGTTAATTTTAATTCAATATTTCTTAGTTTTCTTATTTTAATTTCTAATTAGACAAATTTATATTATATTATCAGTCTATTTGCCTTATTGAAAGTGTGATTGGATTAGTTTTTCTGCTCAGATTGTGCAAGTATGTCATGAAGTTTGATAGTTGATGCTACTGTTATTCATGACACGGACACATTAATTAAGTATGTTAGAGCTTTCATTCATAATCCTTATGAATTATTTTGTTTTTGCTGGACTTTTGGATGATTTACATATGGTCATGTTAGTTCTAATCGCATTAAATCGCTTTAGAGATCATGTGTATATTACAAATTTGACATTGCATGATAAAAAACAGGCACTATGAATGTTTGTCTCCCCCAACTTATCTCTATAGTTGCATGTTGCTGTTAGCTGTTGTCGCTGCCTGCTTGCTTTTTGCTGGTGCTTCCTCTAGCCTAGGTGATTAATTCTTCTCATTTATTACTTTGTTTGTAAATTATTTCTTTCAAATTTGGGATTAGGTGAATATTATAGGTTGGACTTACTAGGTCCTTAGCATTTCATAAGTAAAGTTAGAATTTTATCTCACTCGACATGTCTTCCCTTTCCTTTGTGAAAATCTATAATCAGCACTAATCAATCATCGTTCAAAAAGACTGCTAAATTGCTCGCGGAGGTTGCCAGGCAGGGGCAAGAAACTGGTTATGAAGTTCCTTCCCTGATCGTGTCTGCTAAAAATGACCTAGAGTAATTCTTCTAATTGCTTGCGTCTTTTATTTGTTTTCCTGTATTTAAGTAGTTAGATAGGTTGTCAGCATATTGATTTTTTTTGTGCATTTTGCGGAATTCTTATCCATGAAAACGATTTGAGTGATTGCTTCGATGTGCATCTGCTTATGTTGCAGGAAAGAGCATAGAATGGCAGGCTGAGTATGTCGATACTGATTCACTTTGGGATCGCCTGAATGGTGCTATTGACACCATATCTCGAAGAGATCAAAGTACTGAACTGGGTCAATTTATTAAACCTTCTATCAAAGGTAAGCTTCTCTCTGTATTGTTGTTTCTTGTGGTATGCTTACTTGCTTAGTTAAAAATTTGGATGTGGTGTAACTGTTAATGGTTAGTAAGGGATTCTACTTGAATGAGGCAAATTTAGGTATGGATTGTATAGGCCATTAAAGACGGAAAAGGAATAATTCAATGAAAGCATTAGCCAATCTTTAGATAGCAAATGAAAAATGTTGAGTTTGTTGAGCCAATTAATTATACAAAGTTTCAACTACTTGTTCTCTAGTAAACAATTTCGTGCACTAATGTGACTTCAATTTGGTTGGCAATAATTAGTTCTCATGGATGTTTGGACATTGTTTCATAGGAATTAGTTCTCAGACCTTGAATCGAAGGTAAGTTTTTGTCTGTATTGTTGTTGCTTGTTGTATGCTTAGATAGTTGTATATCTCATACATATATATAGTCATATTTCAAAATGAGTGTGTAGAAGTTGACTGCAGCGAGAAGAGAATAATCCTTTCCATGAATTTTTTTTGTTCAACTTTTCTTGTTCTAGGATGTATTCATCTGCTCAAGTATCACCAATTAAGCAGCCAGAGGTCAACAACATCTGCTGAAATATAAAGCATTAGATCAGTCTATTATATTCTTGATTAAGTGTCTTTAATGCGATCTCTATATGATTGATGTGTTAAGATGCTTGAAGTTGCATCCTAGCCCCTTTCCGAGCCTAAAAAAGTCTGATGTCTATAAGGAGTTTTGTAGTAGTGATTATTCAAGCTCCATTTGGATTGGATGAAGTAAGGATAATGGCTCCTTGTATTCTACCATGTTAAATCTCCCTCAATATGATTTAAGGTGTTGTTTTTGATATTCTTGTACTTTGTTTGAGTGGCTTTTTTTCCTAATGAAGATCTACTATAGACAATCAAGCTTACTGGTTACCGTCGTTGGCCGAGGACCTATTTTTCCTAACATCCTACACACTGGTTTCTATTTTGTTGATAGGTTTGTTGTCTTAATATATTTGAAACATTATTTATGATACGGAGTACTCCCTAGATATTTTGGTAATTGACTGTGGATAATCAATTGAGTGTATAAAATAATTGTTGATTATTGTATCGTCTTGCATTTGTGACCAAGGTTCTGCAACAAAGGCATTTGGCTTAACTTACCTTGATTTTTTTTCTTTTTTATGTGTTTTGGATCAGGGGATCAGCCATGCTTCCTGGTGCATCAATCCCTATTTTGTCTCAGGTAACATTTTTCCACTACAGACTCTTTTAGTGTCGTTTATGAAAATGAGAAAACAAGATGATAATCTTTATATTATGGAACATGAGCAGAAAACAAGGTTGTGGTGAATTCCAAGTTCTGACGATTATTGCTGTTTTTTTTTCATGCTTTCCTTTATGTCATTTGCTAGATTTGATTGGTAACGATTATCTGTTCTTCAACTTTTTTTTCCTTCCTTTTTATGTTGTGGGTTGATTGTGGGGCCGGATGACATGGATTTCGATTAAATGATAAATGCTAGGAGTAGTTTGTATGTGAAGAAAAAAAATTGTCAGCTTATTATGTGTTGATTGTTTTACATGTGCGTGTGCTTTTGTCAGTGTATCGATCAGATGGGGTCTAATTTTGACTAACTTAGAACCGCTAATACATTGAGTTTTTAATGAGCATATTTATCATAATTATATGCCATATATTGGTGTGTCCTATGTGTTTAAGAGTCGCTCATTTTAATTATGTACCTGGTATCAAATATTCACGAGAGTCCTGCTTTAGAAACTGATGCAAGCTTCATTTTTCTGTAGACGATGATTACAATTTTTTGAAGTTCGATTTATTTGCACTATGATGCGACTAAGTGATAAGGATTGAAGATTTTTATTTATGTTTTGCACATGGTAGCGTATCTTCGATATTTGTAGGCTCTTAACAATATGATACATTTTTGTATTTTGTTTCAATAAAATTTGTCCTAATGGTTCAAATTAAATCGAAAGGTTTTTCTTGTGTAAAAATTGCCGGAGTTTCTGAATTGTAACAGGTTTAATTTTTATGAGCTATATGATTCATTCGTGTAGGGTTATGATAAAAATAGAAATATTTTAAAAAAAAAATTACAGGATCAAAGAGAACGGTTAGTACCATCACAACTGTTCTCTTTGAAATGATAGAACTAAGGCGCCAAAAAATCTAAAACTCTAACAAAGAGAACTGCCTTATCAAAGAGACTGGTTATTTCAGGTAACCGTTCTCTTTGATATATCAACGAGAACGGTTCTAAAAGACAACCGTTCTGATTGTTGTTACAAAGAGAACGGGTTGACTTGATTTCAACCGTTCTCTTAGATCAAAGAGAACGCTTGGCCACAGGACGGTCCAAACTACGTATAAGAACGGTTACCAACCGTTCTCTTTGATCATTTTTGTAGTAGTGATGCCTTCAGACACCAAGTTATCTTCAGACAAATAAAGAGTTTTGCCGAAGCGCCTTCAGTCCCGTTTCATCCAGGGGTGTCTCAGGTATGATTTCTTCTTATGGCTGGCGAGCTTTCCTTACGTAGTCTAATGGACTTTAAACGACCCTCCCCGGAAGTCGACAGACACTAAAACTTTCCCGACGACAGGTTCTTGCCTCAGTCCCCTTGAGCCGCCTTGCGTCGCCATAGTCTTCAGGTTGTAATCTTTGATTGACCTGAGGGATATACTTTGACTTTTGCCCTGTCCAAGCCTTAGTCAAAGTGGAGGCTCTGTAGACACCTCGTTTCTGCACCTCCCACCAAACACCTAGTGATGATTAGGCCGCATGTTTAGCATATGTCGCGATCATATGACGTTTCATAAATCGGTTAATAAAAGGTAACCCGTTCAATTGTGTCTACCTCTTGGTTGTCATCTAGGTGTCATTACGGTCGTTTTGACAGTAATTAGAGTACATTTGGAGTCCGGGTCAAAAACCGTTTCCATTTTCTAAAACCGTCAATCCCGAGTCAAAAAGCAATGTGCTTGTCTACTTAAGGTTAGGATGTCATAAAATGTTAGGAATATATCTCATTTTGAGTCCCATGTCAATTCTTTAGGCTAAACTTAAGTTTACATTGCAAAATGTGCATTTCATTTAACAAAAATGACAACCCGATCTTTAGGCCCATTTTATGAGGTGATAATGACTTTTTTGGGTCTGATCTATTTCACAGAAAGTTCTATATCTTTCTCTTAACTTTTCAACGCCCTTAAAATCATCTTAATCCGAGTCTTGTAGAGAAAGTTATGCCTAATCTACGACAGACTGTCAACGCGCTTTCTGGCAGCGCAGGAAACCGCCCTAGAGAGGACACACTATTTGATGCGCCTCTTCCCCAGAGGGTTTCTCAGCAGAAAATCAAAGTCGGCGTGTTTCTTTCCTATTCCTTTCCAAATTCTACTCTTTCTATAATTCCTCCTCGTGATTAGTATAAATAGAGGCCTTCGCCTCACATATTTTTAACGCGAGTGTCCGCCCTTCTCTTCTCCCTTTGCATTCTAAAACCACGCTCTTGCTTTTCGATGCCTACGTGCTTGCTCTACGCGACCACACAGGCCCAGATCATTCTGGGTACCAGTCACGTTGCATAGACCGACCAATTTGACCACTACACAATAATTAAATCAATCTTTTAAATTCCTTTTTCAAGGGCACTTTCATATTTACGAAGATCGAATCGAGTTACCACTAAAAACCGATTTAGTTAAATCTCGCGACGCTAACATGTATGTCTGAGGGTGTAAAATCTCATTTTAATCTTGTTTTATTTATGTATCATAATTTTTGTAAGAATTTATGTTATAAACATGCTTAAAACCGTCTTTAAAATCATCTTTTCAAACCTATTTTTCAAAACAACGAGAGAACGACGCGTGGGGAAGAATCGCATCGATCGATTCGCCTTACGGAAAGGTCACAAAGATCATGTGCTTTTTCCAGAGGTTGCCTTCAGTTGCTTCACTTCTTCTTCTTCCTCGGATTTTTGTTCCTTTCATCTTTTATTTTTCTTTCTTCGTTTTTCCCTTATTTCATCTAATAATTTTCAAATTAGCTTTTATAAATCTTTTTCAACCTTTCTCGGCTGAAATCCTTTATAGCTAATATTCGCGGGTTTTCGTCATCTAATTCAACCCCGGATTTTAAAGGTTCGTTTCTTCCATATCGAGTCTTTAGAATTCGTCTTTTGTACATAAACATGCTAAAGTACTTCTATTCGAGTCATACATCAATAATCCATGTAAATTAACCAACGAACATTAACAAACCACGGGTTTGACTTTGACAGTCAGAATCCAACTCGAGATGTAACACCCCCCTTCTTAACCCGTGTAAAAATCTCAGCTACAACACCCACTCGGTCGAGTGAAATTCCACTCGGTCGAGTAGCCGAGTTCACTCGATCGAGTGCTTCATTTTCCAAAATGTTTCCAGTTTCTAGAAAATGTTCCACTCGGTCGAGTGCCAAGGTCAACTCGGTCGAGTGCACTGTACTCGGCCGAGTGTGGACTCGTACTCGGTAGAGTGATTGCTTACAACTTGAAATTTAGAGTCGAATTAGAACAATGAAGTTCCTGCAACACAAGGAAAAGGTTCGGGAGTCCACCGGCTACCGGTGACTTACCCGAGTTAGTCCATACGTCATCCTACTTACCGTCTTTCGTACACTACCGTAGCATTAGTAGCTACTCTACCAACATCCATGACTAATCATACATGATCGATAACACTAATAGGCATTCAGAGTGAAACCATTATCCGTATACCAACACATGTTAGCCATTCTCAAGCATGCTATTCACATCAATCCAAGCATTCAACTTCTATACACATTCACACATCATTGGAAATAATTATGCCATGTAATAAACTTAACGCTATCACATAATCATGCAACCATACAACTATCCACATAGCGTTCACCCACACTCTTAACCACCCAGGTAGTGACCAACATGGACAATAAGCACTAGTTTTAATTTGAGGGCGCCTACTCATCCAAAACCGACCTCCTATTGTATTCATGTTGGGTTCATTTTATTTGACACTCCTAGATTCATTTTGGTTCATTGGTTTAGGTTCCAATATCGTCGCTCTGATACCACTTTGTAACACCCCCTTCTTACCCAGCCAAGGTAATTGGGAGATGTTACCTTCTCGGTTTTCCGAGGCGGTGAATCAGAGATACAATAAAGAAACACAGGCCACCCTAAAAGAGACAAGTGACAATTACACAGACACACAATCGTCAGTTTCAATAAGCAAATAAGGTGCGACACGACTCAAATATGTGAATATGCAACATGACTACCAATGTGAATGAGGCGCTATCAAACAACCACCACCATGGTACGGGGACATGCCTTGACATACCGACAACCACGCTGGTACCAGGACACACCCAGACATACCAACAACCACAAACAGGTATCGGGACACGCCCAGACATACCGACAACCACACTGGTACCGGGACACGCCCAGACATACCAACAACCATAAACAGGTACAGGGACACGCACGCCCAGACGTACCGGGTACGGAAGCCAACCGGATCCCCTGCCAGATGTTGTGTCTCAACCACACCAGTCCCTCCGTAACTCAAGCCATTAATGTGCATATCCCTCTTGGAGTGGGAAGCTTCAAGAGGCGACTTAAGCGTAAGACTGTCTCCCAACCGTCGTACGTCTCCAAAACAACAATAACAACAACATCAAAAACATCAACAAATCCTCCAACATATATGATAATAACCAATACATGAACCACACTCAACATATCATAATCATCCTCTTAATTATGTGATTACCACTAAATATGTTATAATACAAATGCCCTAATTATGTAAGACTAACTACAACATCAACATAAACAACATTACATTATTGAAGCCAAGTAGGATTAACCTACCTTTTAACATTCTTTATGAGCTACTAGAATCCCCTACGATTCCGTCTTGCAAGACCATCATAATCCTATATAAATCATGTAATACCATCGCAAATACATCCTATGCTATTATATAATACAAACCCCCTTATTATACTCACTAATTACCCATAATACACACACTAACTACTAATTAATTACCCAAATTAATTTCCCCCAAAAGTTAGGGTTTACTACAAAATAAGAAAGGATAGATCTTGACTTACAATGGTGTAAGGATAAGAATAAGGTGAACAATCCCCTAGAACAAGCTTAAATCCATAGAAGACGGTGTTTGTGAGGGTTTTAGAGACAAGGGAGAGCATTTGGAGTGAGGAGGAAGAAGATAGAATGAATGGGGATAAGGGGATAAGATTTCTTATCCCGTGTTCTGATTCAGTGCCACTCGACCGAGTGACGAGTTCACTCGGTCGAGTGTCACTCACTCGGTCGAGTGTTGGTCCACTCGGTCGAGTGAACCTCACTCGGTCAAGTGCCGGTCCACTCGGTCGAGTGAACCTCACTCGGTGTAAAATAGTCATATCTCACCCGTTTCTTGGTTATTTTAGACATGTGACCTACCGTTGGAATCATAAGAGAACAAGTTATCACCTCCAATTGGAATCACATCAATATCATGTGCAGATCTCAAGTTATGACAGATGTAAGACGACCCTTCTACAAACGGGCATTATCACAACTCCACTAAGGCTCTGTTCTTTCTAGCTTATTTTCACTTTCATTTGATTTCGGCTCACTTATTCTATTGATTTAGTTATTTCGGCTCTATTCGATTCGATTCGGCTCGATTCAGTTTAGCTCACTTTATTGATTCGATTTAGCTCATTTCATTTCATCTCCATTCAAATTCACTCACTCACTCACTTGATTGACTCCACTAAATCCGGTAATTTCGATTTTGCGAATCTTAAACTTAATAGTTTTTATTAATATTATTAATATTATATATTTATTATTATTATTATTATTATTATTATTATTATTATTAGGGTAGAGTTCCGGTGAGAACGGGGCTTATCGTGAGAACCGTGAGAACAGCTCTCAACCGTCCATCAAATAAGACTAACGGCTGAGATTAAACGCGCGCTGCTCTTAAAATTTCACGCAATACAAAAAATAAGATTGTACATGTCAGCAATATCAAGCCTACGTAACAAAATCAAACCACACGAAACAAAATCAATCGATTTCATCATTAATCCTTCCTTAATTTGTAAATTTTTGTCTTTCGATATCAAATTTAGTGATCTAAAATCGTTTATTCATCATCAATTGTGTGTGTTCAAGCGCAAATCGAGTCAATTTGTTCAAACTTTTGCATTCATCGGCTATTGAGTTATTTCAAGATCAAAACTTTGTAAGAAAAATCGGAATTGATTTGGTCATTCATCTGGAATTATTGTTTTTCTCTGATCAATATTGAGGTATGTTCATTCAATATTATTTAATTCGTTTCTCAATCGTTGTTGAATTGATTTTATGATGATGTTAAAGTTGAATTTGATTAAATTCAACTTAATTTCGGATTTGATTAAATTTAATTAACTAGATGTAATGTCTGAGAACCACAAAAACATTATTTTTATAATGAAAAGTGTTAAATTAGGGTTTATAGTTTGTTTGTTTGGTTTTAGAAGGATGATAAACGCAAATGTACTTTGTGGTGAGAAACAATGTACTAAAAATAATGAGAAAGGAAAAGTGTGCAATTTGAAGTAACTGAAAAGTAATTTTGCATGTAAAAATAATGTCTTTGTGTTGTCTTTGTGTTGTCTTATACACGTTTCATAAGGAAATGTCCAATCAGTCTTAGTGAAATGTGCATTATATATAATAAGTATGTGCAAGTAATAATTACGTTTTGCAAGTGGTCTTGCAACTGTTCAATATGTCAAATGATGGTTTGTAAGTTTTGCTTAAGTGGTGAAAAGACACAACTATTCACCTTAATTTCAATATTAATTCTAAATGTACATTATATTAATTATAAAAAAACATGTTCCATCAAATAAATTGTCCACTATCTATAGTATATTCATAATTTGCATTTTCTGATAATTAGGTGCAACTAAAATATCATTAAGCACTGTTTGGAAAATGTACATTATATAATATTAAAAGGTACATTAAATTATTTAAAAAAGAACATGGAACATTATTTGGAAAATAAATGTGCTTTCAGTTTAATTCAAATGTCCATTACGTATATTTATAGTGTGAATATCTTTGTTTTTATGCGAGACATTTAACTAACATAGATAACTTTTCCCAATTTATTAATTACCATGATTATGTTTGTGGCAGTTGAAAAGACACAACTGTTCACCAAATTTAATCTCTTCTACTGAATTAATCCACTATATAAACCAAGGAGTACACAATTACTTTTCCATCTTACCTTCATTTCTAAAACCTTTTCCAATAACCAAAACTTTTAATCTCTTCAGAAAAGTATTTAATTTTCTTAAAAAAAAAAAAAACAATGGACTACTCAAAATGCACGATAGTTGCCTACAAGAATGATGCTCACAAAGAAAATTTCATGAACCATTATAGGGATTGGAAAGTAAGCCAGTTTTCTTCAAACTGGTTTGATGGAGATGACATTCCTGTGGAGATGGATGTACCATCTCCCAAAGAGTCCTTTACATTATTTCCTTACTACTCGGGCTTTGCTCCGAATTTTGTTTGAGCGACTTGGGAGGGAGGAAAAGAAAAACATGGCAATGGTGTGCAAGGGCTGGTCGAAGTGGTTCCTTATAGGAATGGAGTCAGAGGTAAAGGAAAGGGATTATTATCGAGGGGTGGTTCGGGAACAGCAAAATGGTATAATCACTATCACAAAGGATCGGCGGCTCCTAGAAAGATTCGCCTTTGCACGACGACTCTATCTAGTCGTGCAGAAATAATTAGACATCATAAACAACAAGCACGACAATTTAGAAACCGAAGAGAAGAATATGAAATTGAGGAGCGATCAGTGATGAGGGTTATTATGACTCAGACTATTAGATTGGTTTAGAAATATATTAAGTTAGTTTTCTATTTTATTGTTATTTTGTATTATCTTGTGTTTTTTTTTTCTTTTTCAGTATAAGCCTTAGTAGGCTTTATCATTTTGAAAGCCTTAAATGGCTTTTGTAAATATTTTACTAATATTAATGAAATAGTATTGTGTCTATTTGTTTGTTTACTGTCATTAGAATTCAATACATTTTATATATGCTCTATCAAAATGGACAACAATATTTCCTATAAACATTAGCAGTAAAATAAATGTTCCTTTAAAGGCATGATAATGGACATTCGAAGGAATACATTATATATGAACCTTTATTTGTACGAAATAACTTGCTTATGTGGTGAAAAGACGCAATTATTCACATTAATTTGAATATTACTTCTAAATGTACATTATATTAATTATAAAAAAACATGTTCCATAAAATAAATTGTCAACTATATATATTCGTAATTTGCATTTTCTGATAATTAGGTACAACTAAAATATTATTAAGCACTGTTTGGAAAATGTACATTATATAATATTAAAAGGTACATTAAATTATTTAAAAAAGAACATGAAACATTATTTGGAAAAAAATGTGAATTCAGTTTAATTCAAATGTCCATTACGTATTTTCATAATGTCCATATCTTTTTTTTATGCAATAGATTAAACTAACATAGATAACTTCACCCAATTTATTAATTACCATGATTATGTTTGTGTCAGTTGAAAAGACACAACTGTTCCTGAGAATTTAATCTCTTTTAATCAATTAATCCACTATATAAACCCAAGAGTATACAACTAGTTTTCCATCCTACCTTTTCCAATAAACAAAACTTTTAATCTCTTCAGAAAAGTACTTAATTTTCTTAAAAAAAAAAAAAACAATGGACTACTCAAAATGCCTGATAGTTCCCTTCAAGAATGATGGTTACAAACAAAATTTCATGGCCCATTATAGGGAATGGAAAGTAAGCCAGTTTTCTTCAAACTGGTTTGATGGAGATGACATTCCTGTGGAGATGGATGTACCATCTCCCAGTCGTCCTTTACATCAATTGCTTACTACTCAGGATTTGCTCCAGATTTTGTTTGAGCGACTTGGGAGGGAAGAAAAGAAAAACATGGCCATGGTGTGCAAGGGTTGGTCAAAGTGGTTCCTTATAGGGAACGACCCAGAGGTAAAGGAGAGGGATTATTACCGAGGCGCGGTTCACGGAAATGAAAATGGTGTGATAACTATCGTAAAGAATAATCGGATGCTTGACAGATTTCGCATCCGCACGACTATGACTAATCGTGCGTAAATAATTAGACATCACAAAAGACAAGGACGACGATTTTTAAAGGAAAGAGAAGAAGAATATGAAATTGAGGAACAGTCTGGGGATGAGAATTATTATGACTCCGACTGTTAGATTAGTTTAGAAATATGTTGTGTTATCTTCTGTTTATTGTTATTAGGTATTATCTTGTGTTTTTTTTTTTTCAGTATAAGCCTTAGTAGGCTTTACCATTTTGAAAACCTGAAATGGCTTTTGTAAATATTTTCTAATATTAATGAAATAATATTATGACTATTTCTTTGTTTAATGTCATTAGCATTCAATACATTATATATATGCTATATCAAAATGGACAACAATATTTCCTATGAACATTATCATTAAAATAAATGTTCCTTTCACTACTACAAAAATCAATAAAGAGGACGGTTCAAAACCGTCCTTATTACGTAAACTAACCGTCCTTAATTCACCCGTCCTCGTAGGCTAAGAGGACGGTTAAGATAAAGTCAAACCGTCTTCTTTTGTTTGTAAAAGCAGGACGGTTGCCTCAAAGAACCGTCTTCTTTTTATTTTCAAAGAGGACGGGTACAGGTCAGAACCGTCCTCTTTTGAATAAAGACGCTTTTTCTTCCAACCGTCCTCTATATATTTTTTGCGCCAAATTCACGTTTTTTGCGCCAAATTTTAAAATGTATTTCGCGCTAAAAATTTCACGCCAATTTCAGGTTTTTTGCGCCAATTTTTTAAATCAATTCTGCCCCCATTTTTTAAATCAACTTCAGGCCAATTTTCAAATATAATCTGCACACAATATTGCACATATCGATACGCTTTCACACAACCATATTTTTGAAAAAGAAATTGTTTCATTCATATTCTATACGACAATAGTCGCTTAATATTATATTCGGCTACATTTCAAAAATTCCAGCAAATCTTACCATTATACTCTAAAATCCAACCAAATAAAACCATATAAGTTTGAACCTCCAAAATACAAGGCTATCAACGACTGATTTTTAAACACACGCACTAACACAAGTTTCTCCATCCACAAACCATCACACAAACTATCTGATCAACCTAATTACTTTAGACGTTGCCATCAAATACTTGCGCCTTAAACTTCAAAGCATATTCAGCCCAAATTTCCCGCACCTCATCAATTTGCTCAACCGAGTATGTTTTCGGAGCTTTAATCATGAACTACATACAAAGTAACCAAAAAACACAATTATAATTATTTACATACCAACATATTTAATTTATATAAAATGAAGTAAATATTGAAACAAAATAAAGAAATGAAAGGACGTACATTTGGAATAATACTAATATATCGTCCTCTGATGATCTCCAACATATATCGGCAGACATAATATCCACATAAAACGGTCCCAAATGGCTGTGTAGGACACTAAATTCAAAATCATGTCAAGTGTCAACTAACGTATATACAATAAGCCCACAACAAAAAAAAAAGGTTGTTTGATGAGAATAATCCAAATAGTATTACTAGTCTTCTCATCCACCATTAATCAATGGAAAGGGTTCCTTAACTTACGTTCAATACAAGGCTGAAGAAATTGACCCTAGTTTAGCTAAAAAAAGCTAACATGAATACCATCACTGCAATACTAACGCCTAAAACATGAATGCCAAAACACAAAATTAAGGCAAAATAACTCAGGCTTGGAGTCTAAAATGGAAGAAAGTAAATAGTGAGCACACATTGTTATTGAATTGAATTTGTGTTCTCCACTACCAAATCAAAACCCATATCAAACACCAAATTATTCACATTACCACTGAAGATTCAAAAGCATAGCAAGAAGTAAAACCCGTTTAGAGGAAAATGCCGAATCAACACAACATTGACTATACCCTCACAAAAAATAATTGCTAATTCTGTATGAAATAAGACTTGGCTTCGGATCGAGGAAAAGACATGAAATCGGGGCGAAAAGGCTAACTCTGTATGAAATAATAAGACTACTGGGAATAAGCAATTAGAAATGGTGTAGTAGCGAAGAAAAATGACTCACAAGTCGATTAATATGAGTAAAAATATAGTTGGGATTAATTTGAGCATACGAGTAATTGTTTGGATTATTCTCACCAAATAACCCAAAAAAAACATAGATTATATAATTTTGGAGATAAAAGTACTATTAGTTGAAGGAGTACCTTTATAATTTTCCATTCAAGCTGTTTTTGTGGGTGACACCCGAAAAGTGGATCCATAGAGTTTAGCTTCAGTAATTGCCTGTGTTAAATATATGTTATAGACATGCCTTAATTATATTTATTTTAATAAAACAAATGTAAAGCTATGAAATAATTGCAATTTCTTAAATCATATACATGCGGAGCTTACAAATTAATTGTATCCTTCAAAAATTTACGAGGCTCTAGAGTTCCAGCTGGATCACACCAATATACTACACCATCCTTTGGATTAATGGCAGCCAACATCCAATGATTACTACCATTTATAAAATAAAACAATCAGCATCGCGTATTAATAAGTAGCATTGAATAATATAATAAATAGTAGTATGAAAAAAAGGTACATACCCTTCAAAATATGGAGCAAAAACAAGCTTTCGACTCCTTTCACAACCCGTACATGTCATAGCCTTAACAATATAGTCTGACCGATTATCTTCATTTTCAAAACTAGCGAACTTGGACAATAATGTGGGGCACAAGAATCCATATGAATTTGTACATTGCATACTCTCTAGCAGCTCAGTTAAATACCTACCACAAAAAAATGATAATTGATCGTCTCAGCATATGTTAATGACTCATATGGTTTAAAAATGCAGTTTAGAAGTAATATACAAGAGAAATGCAGTATAGGGTCTTTAAGCAAAGTTCTTGTGCATTTCCTTTTAACATTAACTTTGTGATGTTTACCAACGTATTAAGAGTCAGGCATGAATACATGAGGGAGAATGTAAGAGTCAGTGTAGCATAGCAACTTCAAACTGTTTTGGATATCGATCTCAATGCTCATTTAGTTATTCCAGTCCTTGACTATACACATTTTTGGCACAAGGCATGTACAGGTCAGCGGTGAAAAAATGCTAGCTTTACATTTAACATCCTGCTTTCAGTAGAGTGATTCTGCTGTGAATAGAGGAGAATAAATCAAGGTTACCTGATTCGATATGAATAGTTACATCTGCTACACAATTTTGAAGTACTGTGTAGAATTCACTCAAACAGATTCACGATTCACTAGGGGTTGATCAAATCCAGCAACCGATCGAGCACCAAATAATATATGGAGTCCTGTCTTTCATGTTCAATTGGATTTTTTAAGCTGATTAAAAAATGATCTGATATAGTTATGTAAAGCCTTTTTTTTTTGTAAGTTTGCTTTTAGATCATTTTTATGTAAGCGCATGCAGGTCGACTTGAACATCTCACACTCACACCCCTTGAACAAGAACATTCTTAAATAGGACATGTAGACCATTGGCTAGTAATTTAAGTTAGTCAATTGCAGTACTCATCCAGTCATTTAAAACCCCCATGGACTCACCAATCCTAGTTCCATTGGTTATAGTAGGAATAAATTTGGCTGGACTCATAGCTAAGCATGCAAAACAAAATTAAGAAAATTGTATAAAACATTTCGAAGATTAAAAATCAAACCTCATGAACAAAGCAATGTGAGAGGCACTTATCTCTTCTTCGTCACACCAATGAATAAGGTCTTCATAGGTAAGCATGCATTTCTGTTCGTGGTGTAGTATATGCTCTTTTATATCCACGGTGATCATCGTTGCACTTGTCTTTAACACACGAGCCTCATTTATTAACTTCTTCAACGACATGGTTCTCCACTTTTCCCTGAACTGAAGACTAACTTCTACGCCAAGAAAACTTGCTGATTTTGAGTCTAAAGGCTTAGGGTTTGGTTGTCTAGAATTGGTTGATTCCCGTGTCATATCTTCTCGTATATTTTTTCGCACGGTTATCAAAAGCATTTAATTCAAACATTGTATAGTGACTGATATCAATACCAACATCCTTATCAAGAAGGATGAAAAGAAAAATAAATAGACTATGAATGCATGTCTCTCTATTAGCCGTCAACAAATGAAATTACCTCATTAGGACTATGAATATTATTTTGTGGCCATTGAACAAATGAGCCCTTAGCATCATTCAATATCTTCAAGTCGCCAACAGGCACCGGCAACAAAGTATTTTCGGATCCACCGTAGACTTTCTTGATTGTGACTTTTTTAAAACCATTACTTAGGGAGGCGCCGTGAACGGAAACAAACTCCCCATTACGTGACATGTACACCAACCCTGAAGCCACTATCGGTTTCCCCGGCAATGATAATATACAATTTTTCCAAGCCTACACAATTCAAATTAATCATAATTTCAAAGTATGTCATCTATATCAAATGTGTCATAAGAATATTAAAAACCAGTACGAACAAGGACTTTTCAAAAAAAACCTGCATATAAAAAACCGACCAGTTTACCTAAAAGTAATGATATGAAAATCTAACCATCATACCATCAAACTGCTATTTGTTATATATATAAGTAGCAAATGTCATTTTTGTGCTCCTACAGTTCCATAACTACAAATTTATAATTTCGTGCTTTTAAGGTGCAAGCTCCTAAGGCTCCTAACATTTCGACCCTCTCTCTGTTCCTAGTAGTATGCCTAGTCAAGATCAACAACTATGGAGATTAACATAGAGAAACTGTGTACCTTGCCAGTCCTATATTTCGACATGTCAGATATGCAGTCACAGTCACAGTCACAAGTCAAGGCACTCAAAGCGAAAAGGCATCACAGATAAAAACTGTGTAACTGATCACACCCTCCAATCATTTCAGTGGGCAGCCATCAAAACTGTTTTTTGGTAATAGTATGATTCCGTGCAATACTATAATAGAAACACGATTTTCCAGAGATGAAGTCAGAGTCACTTAAACACGATTTTTTTATGTTCACCTTATGATCTTACCAATTCACTCTCATTGTAATTTTTCGGCACACCTAAATGTGAAACTGGACTCCGCTTTTCAGATTGCAGAGAAATGTAATTCACAGGTTTGATTTTTAGATGAAGTCACAGTCACAGTCACAGGTTTGATTTTTAGATTTGCCCTAGGTAAATGTAATTCCCCCTGAGCACAAAGTAGATAGATAAATATGATATAGTGGGAGAGATTATAATTTGACTACCTCTAGTGGTGAGATAGGAATCTTTGGAATGGTGGCCACTGGAGTACGGAAAACCTCATTAGAGAGCGGCTCCTTAGTAGATGGCTGAACTGATTTCTCCGTATGAGATGGCTCATCATCGGGCGACTCCTCTCCAGACTCATCTCCAGAAGATGGCTCCTCTCTAGCTTGTGATTGAGCCGCCTCCATAGATGCACCATTTCCTTGTGTACTCTTAGTTATCGCGTCCATGAAACGAGCTAATACTTCTTCACTTGGTCGCTCACCCGTTTGCCAGAACTTCAACATCATCAATTGTGTTTCTTTCAATTGCTCTTCCAAAGTACTTATCTCGCCGAGAAAAAATTTGAATAAGAAATCAACTTCTTATTGAACACTTCTCCAACTCTTGACTTAAGCCAATGTTTAGTAATTGCCAACGTTTAGTAATATTTACCTTCTCTTTCAACTGTGTTGGAGTTGGGTTTTTGGGAGCTTTCCCAAAATATTCTTTTATGCCTATGCCATTAGGAACTCCTCGAACACGACCAGGATGTTCAGCCTTGCCAAGCGCCTTAGCGAGTATATCTTCTCGTCCCTTGGGAACAAATACTCCTGCCTTGACGTCTTTGTTTATTGCTTCCTACACATACTCATATAAAATCAAATAGTTATGAACAACATTATCTACACATTCATTAGTTTTAACGTACAGTTCAAATGTGATATTAACTTACAATTTTTTTTTCCACTTCCTTAACATAATCGGTCATATCTCCATTCTCGGACTTGTGAGCCCTTAGCCAAATTAAATAACGATCAACTTTCTCTATTGGGCATCCCTTTGCAAAGTCGCTTTCTAAAAAAAGCATTTAAGTTAGCTAAATATCAAATAGTTGTGAATAAACAATAAAAAGATAACTTACAACTTTCTTCTCAATTCCTCGATATCCTCCTCGAGAACCATGGTATTGTGCTTGCCTTTGAGCCGCATTCTTCTTGTTTTTCTCACTAATGGCCTGTTTTCATCCCAAAATATCGTTTTATATTGTATAACCATCAATTTGCAGCCAAAAAAAAAGTAACTTGCTTACATCCAAAAAATATGACACAATGGAAAATTAATTAATCATGCATCAGCCAGTACACTTCCTGAACTTAATCAAATCTCACATATCAGCTTGTTTGTAAGTAGTTTAATAACCACAAGTTTAATAAACCTTTTCCAAATTCACCAAAATCAAAACAAAAAGATTGCAATTGTCTATCATAGGAAACCAATTTCCAAATTAAAATCAATCCTCCCAAAAGGTAACTGAAGATGTTTGAAGGTTGGAAATTGTCCCCTATGGCCAGCACATTAAGCAAAAGACTGCAGTTGTCTAACACCTAAGCAAAAGACTGCAGTTGTCTATCGTAGGATTGCAGTTGTCTATCATAGGAAACCAATTTCCAATTAATATAACTAACCCATGCACTTTTTGCAGAAATCTGCATGCCAAAAGCTAGCTTACTCTGCCAAACATTTAAGAATAGAGGTGAACCATCAACAACCCATTACACTGGTTACAACTAAAACTTCACCTGATGAATTAAGTGACCTTCTATCAAACAAATCAGATAAATTAAGCTGATAACTTCACCTGATGAATTAAGCTAGCTTACTCTGCCAAACATTTAAGAATAGAGGTGAACCATCAACAACCCATTATCAAACAAATCATGACGCAAAATTGTTGCATTCTGACCAGATAAATTACTGCACTCTGACCAGATATTGTCTGCATTCTGGCGTGAAATTTTAATGAAACACGCCTTTTTTGTACAGGTTTTTAAATCACCCCGACATAAATTACTGCATCTGACCAGATATAAATAATGGACTGAATGTGAAATATAAATTGGTGCAGTATGGAGGCTGACTGGTGCTAGAATTACCTTAAATGCATCAGTAGTATGAGATGCCACAAATAAATTCCATTGATCAGGCGTTATCTGCTTCCACAAGGTCGGTGGTGTCCACGGATAGCTCCCGAATCTCCTCATCGTATAACCACTCGAGACTAACTTACTCTTCCACTTTCTCCATAACTCTCCCGCCTTAGCAAGACACCAATCTTCACGTCCCTTCATAATTGTGAATGCCCCCTACATGGTCAAAGTAAAATAAAAACAGATATTAATAAAACTAACCTTTTGTATAAGAAAAGATAAATGATATTTAAAAGCTAAGTAATTTTTTACATACTCCGATAATATCTAACATATCTCTTCTTGTCACTTGATCCACATCGTCCCATTTTTCAACCGTGCAGCTAATATGTCCCCGAACAGTAATTCCAATCCAACTCATCGAACTTAATGCCCAATCTCCAGTCGGCAAATTCAGCACACTATCCCATTCTAACTTAATTGGGTCCTCATCTCTAATAGCTTTTGATGCTAACTTCAAAACCGATCGACCCCTCTCCGAACGCTTTTCTCTCTTTGTCGTACCATCATCAGATTGGCTGGAGCTATTTTTTGTCTTACTTCTTTTTCTCTTTTGCGCTGTCATCGATCAACCTGCACATAAATTTTTGAAATTAGTATTATTCTTAAATCACAAAAGCCACAGCCAATCTTTAGAAACTAGACGGTTGACATAAAAGTAAACTGGCAGCAAAGGAACAAATGCAAGATTAAGTTCAACATATAAAAAACGAAATAAGGAAATCAGTCAGAGATGATGCCCTCAGTTGACTAGATATCCGTTGAAATGGGTCCATCAAATTTACATCAAAACTGATCCTTGGGATAGCCATATTCCTAAAACCCATGTGAGTGGGAATTGGAAAGCTATCTGCAGGGTTAAGGAGGCTCTTAAATCTGGCTATTGTAATGCCCTCAGTCTACTATGAAGTTAGGCAGCAGAGAAATCAGGTGCGCCTGGATGGAAAATTGCAGCACCCTAAGTGTTTGATTCATCAAATCCAGATGCGGCTAAGACAACAAATAGCTAAATGTACTGTAGTTCATCCCATGTAATGTTATTATTTGCTTAGCTTGTAATAGTCTTTTGAGCTTAATGAGAACTTACATTCTACCAAAAAAATAAATAAATAAAATAATAAAATAAATTATAAATCTAAATTTGACCATGTTTAATCAAACATCATCATCACGGCGACGTTTTT
Organism: Silene latifolia; assembly: GCF_048544455.1. Taxonomy (NCBI): domain Eukaryota; kingdom Viridiplantae; phylum Streptophyta; class Magnoliopsida; order Caryophyllales; family Caryophyllaceae; genus Silene; species Silene latifolia. The sequence continues at coordinate 266,367,687 of NC_133538.1, forward strand.
TTGAATTGGTTTCACTGTCAATCCATATCCCCTCACTATGATCATCACGCGTGTATAAACTCGAGGGCTTAAGAATATCAACGTCTTCAAACCGTGGTAACTGCTGATCGACGCCCTCAAATACAACATCTTCATCACAAGTATCCATTGCACGCCTACCGCGTACAGATAAAACAACGGACCAATTTTTGTCCACCGGATCTGTTACATAGAACACTTGTTTTGCTTGAGTGGCTAATATGAAAGGGTCTTCCTTATGACCGACTTTACCAAGATTCACCAACGTGAATCCTAATTCATCCTTGCGAACACCATTATTACTTTCAATCCACTTGCAACCAAAAATAGGAATTTCGAATTCCAATAATTGACTCCCAAATCTCCTCAATAACTCCATAGTAATGCATTTTACTCAAAATTGGATTTTTATCTTTCGAACTAGCAAAGTACATTGCTTCTGCTTCTACACAAACGCCACTATTTTGCATTGTGCTCATGTCATCTTGCTTACGAGTGTAAAACGTACAACCATTAATGGCATAACCAGTATAAGAAGAGGCGGAAATATCTGGTCCATAACAAAGTCTTTTTAATCTGGAAGAGATAGCGTCTGGGTATTCTTGCAAGTCTTGAATGACTCGACTCTTAAACCAAACTCTAAAAGTTTTATTGTGCTCATTAGCAATCCACTTCTCGGTTTTATTTCGGTGATTATTCCTTAAGAACACCATGTGTTCTTCGATGTATGGTTGTACCTCATCCTCATTGTGAAGGACGTATGTATGTGCAATATGCCACTTCTCTGTTGTCATATCTTGACAAACATGACCTCTCAGCCCTTTCCCCATCATCCACTCACTATGCCGACTCTTAGGAACCCCAAGTAATTCAGCATCAGATAAGTGAGTATAACAAAAAGAAAGTGCTTCGTCAATAATTGCACGCTCAGCAATACACCCTTCGGGCCGGTATCTATTAGAAGTATAAGACTTGTACACTTTCATCAATCTTTCAAACGGATATTGATACCTCAAATAAACTGGGCCAAGATATCTAATCTCTCTAACCAAGTGTATAGTTAGATGAACCATGATCGTGAAAAAGGAAGGAGGAAAATACATTTCAAACTCACAAAGAGTTGAAACAATTAGTTTTTGCAAGGAGTCCAACTCTGAGGGAGCAATTACTTTATTGCATATGGCATTGAAAAAAAAACAGAACTTACTTATAGCGAATCGAACCTTTTTAGGTAAAATAGAACGAATAGCTACAGGTAGTAATTGTTGCATCAATGCATGAGAGTCATGAGACTTTAAACCAGTAAGCTTGAGATCTCGCATTGATACGAGGTTACTTATATTCGAAGAATATCCCTCTGGCACTTTAACACCATGCAAGCACTGACAAAACTCCATCTTCTCCTTTTTTGAGAGGGTATGAGCAGCCGGAGGCAAATAAGCACGCGTTCCTTTCTCTTGCGGCGCTAGCTCAGGCCTAATTTTCATTTCCATCATATCTTTCCTAGCCGCCTTATTGTCTTTTGACTTATTTGGAACATTGAGAAGAGTGTTGATGATATTATCACATACATTCTTCTCAATATGCATAACATCTAAGCAGTGTCTTATAGAGAGATCACGCCAATAAGGAAGTTGCTCAAAAAGAGGACTCGTCTTCTTATAACCACGAGATGCCAATTTGGAACCTTTCTTCCCATATATAATCTGAATACTTTTTACCTTTTCATATACTTCATGACCAGTTAATATCTTAGGAGGTGGACGATGCTCGGCTTTTCCATTAAACGCTTTTTGTAGCCTACGATATGAATGGTCCTCATCTAAAAACCTACGAGATCCTAAGTAAGCTTGCTTTCGAGAAAATGTCAAATAACAAGAATCTACATCTTCTCCACACAAAGGGCACGCCTCTTTTCCATGTACAGTATGCCCACACAGATTGCCATATGCAGGAAAGTCAGAGATAGTGCACAATAACATTGCTTTTAAATTAAAAACGCTATTCTGGTAGGCATCAAAAACTTCTATCCCTTTATCCCATAATATTCTCAAATCCTCGAGAAGAGGAGCCAAATAGACATCTATATCATTACCAGGTTCTTTAGGCCCAGAAATCAACAAAGACAACATCAAATATTTGCGTTTCATGCATAAATATGGAGGTAAGTTGTAAATAGCTAAAAGCACTGGCCAAGTACTATGTTGACTACTCAAACTTCCATAAGGATTCATCCCGTCGGTTGATAATGCAAGACGAAGATTTCTGGATTCTTTGCCAAACTCCGGGTACTTAGAATCAATGAACTTCCACTCTAACCCATCATTTGGTGTCTCAACTTCCCATCATTAGCTTTGGCAGTTCTATGCCATGTCAATAGCTTCGCATCTTCCTTATTCGCAAAAAGGCGTATCAACCTTGGAATGATTGGAAAATACCACAAAACTTTTGCTGGGATCCCCTCCTTCTTTTTATACCGCCACTCTTTACAAACCGGACAGTGAGTGCATCTCTCATATTCTTTGCGATACAATATACAATCATTAGGACATGCATGAATCTTTTCATATTTCATACCAATTCCTCGAAGTATCTTCTTTGCCTCATAGGTGCGATTAGGAAGAACATTATCTTAGGAAGCATGTCTTTCAACAATTCTAGGAGGTCATTAAAACTCTTGTCGCTCCACCCATTTTTAGCTTTCAAATTATATAACTTAACAATTGATGCCAATTTAGTGTATTTCTTGCAGCTCTTATACAATGGCATCTCAGAATCTTTTAACTTCTCTAATACAACACTTATGTCATCCAAATTATTTTCATCAACGTCTACATCATCATCATCTATAATATCTTCATCAATATTTATAGACGAGTTCTCTTCTTCCTCATTCTCTCCACAAAAATCTCCCCATATATTTTCAGAGTTATCATCAGACTCATCAACCGAATCAGAATTCATATCCATTCCCAAACCCAAATCTTCTTTTGGCGCATCAGAATCCTTTTCAATTAGATTAAAACATGTTTCTTTTTCCATCTCACTAAATTGGATATTTATATCTTCTCTCATTCCTCTTTTTATTGTTCTAGATTCTCCGTGAAAAGTCCAGCATCTATATTTTGGATTAAATTTTCTCTTTTGTAAATGAATTTGTACATCTGAAAAGCTCATATGCGTCATATTAAGACACATATCACAAGGGCACGCCATACTAGATGTGTTTGTCACATTCTCTCTAACAAAGGCATAAAATTCAGCTAACCCGGCATCATATTCTGGGTCACCTTTTTTTGCATCAGACATCCAAGTACGAGCCATATTTATCTATATAGTTACATAGATAAGTCAGATGTGAAAAGTTAGAAGACTAACTGAATACCAAATTGATAAATTATGTACTTCAGAGAATCACATAAATTGTGTTTTTCACTTCTTCTTTTTTCATTTAAATACGATGATCTGACACAATGCTAATAAAAGAGTGTCAAAAATGATTTGATGGAAGATGAACCTGAGCTAAATTCAAGAATAACAAAGTGTCTGAGGTTGCTTTTAGTGACGTACTTGACGGAGTTAGTGTAAAAGATCCTTTACCATAAAATTTTAAAGTACGACTCCTTAACTGGAAAAAATAGTAAAGTTCGGGAATGACTATGGATTGTTATTTTGTCCATAAGTTCATATAAGTAATTATTATACAGATTGTTTTTTTCCAACAAGTTTCATGATTCTATTTTTTCTTCTTTGCGAATGTTTTGGTACGACAATCTCGAACTTCCTACTCGAGTTATTTTATAGAGGTTTACGTTTTTTCATTTACAAATTACAATTTTTATTTTTTCCCAACATGCTCATAAAAGAACTTTTACTCTTCAAATGTGAATCTTTGCAATCTCTACTACATATCTCAACATATTTACTCCGTACAAGTTGTTTTCTACAATTTTTATTTCCCCAACTTGCTTTTAAAAGTAATTTTTTTCTCTAACAAGTTAGTTAAAGATGCAAAGTTCAACAAGAATAGAGACTTTATTTTCCTGGAACTAATGAGGTGTTTTGCTATGTGCTAAGATAGAGGATGGATGAGATAAATTTGAAGACAACATATTAGTGCCAGAGAATAGAGAGGGGAAAGCTGCGCACTTAAATTTCATAATAACATAAGCAAATCAATTTTATAATATCATAAATTCCAAGAAACTAAAAGTTCACGGCAAAACTAACGGAATTGAGACTGAGTTCCTTAACTGTAAAGTTTAGTAGTTCATGTCCTTAACTGAAAAATAAGTGATAGTTTAGGTCCTTCTTTTGCCCTTAACTCTCCGAATTAACATGATCAGGATTTCTAACCTTCTACCCACCTCTTAGTTCCTCCATCACTAGAGCGTTCCTCCTTATTCATCTACTGCCCACATCCCAAAAAAAAAAAAATCTAAATTTAATAAGATGAAGTCAACTAAACAAATAGGATTCCAGTTTGGAGATTATTGAAGAATCCAAAAACAGGTCGATGTGGATGCGGGCTTAGGCCAACGACGTATGGTAAACTAATAGTTGAAGAATAGTATCTCATTCGGGGCCCCTAAGTTCAAATCGGGCTCTCGCTACTACCGCCAACATTCAATTTAATAAAATCTCCATGCGTTGTCCCAACACTTATTTTCTCTGCGGTTGATCAAACTACAACAAGCTAATGGCCATATCGATGATGAACATTGAGTTTTAATTTCGCATTTGTAATCGATTCTTTGTCACGGAAAAGTTTCATGTGTCTGTTCATTTGTGATCGATTCTTTGTCACGAGAAAATATGAAGAAAGAAACGGAGTAACATAGATCGAATTGTGTAAATTATCATAGCATTCTCTCGCAGGATCGTTGATTTTAATGCGATTTGTGGATTACAGTTCAAGGATTGCAGTTCTAATGAGGCATACTCACTCACACAGAAGATCAGAGTCGGAACAACGCCTTTGTGACGACATATGGTAAACTAATAGTTGAAGAATTAAGATCTCCACTACAAAAACTACACCTCTCTATTAGTGTGCCAACGAAGCTGGTCGGGGAGTATTGGTAGCTAATTAGCTATGTAAAGCTGCTGTTCGCGTCTTTTGATTTTACAAAAAAAGGGTAATCGTTCGATTCCTTTTTTTAAGCAACTGTCATTATTAGAGAGGACTACAAAGAATATATGTATCATCAGCTGAGAACACAAACAGAGGCCATCACAATGACGCATATACCACATGGTCATAGTCAATTTGCAACAGAAAATGACACAAACTGCTTGCATCACCACAGTTTCTTTAAGATTGAAAATTGCTATATTAGAATATGGATATGATTGTAAAACATACAATAGATGACTCCGTATTGAATGGGTAGAGCCTGAGACCTTAATGCAATATGAAAATTCGGACATACATCAGAGATGGTGTACACAAAGTAACAGTTACCTGAAAATAGACATACCTCCGTATTCTAAATCTGAGTAAAGATGCCATTTTTTAACCTCTTCTTTAGAATTGAAGAATCTAAAACTATTGTTGCCTGTGTATCGTTTACCATAATTCACCAATTTTATGGCAAATGATAATCAATTTCTCATTATAAGGGTCGGTCTCATGATAATCTAACTATAAAACTGTCTTATACGAAAGAGCTTGCAGTAAGAAAGATTGATAAATACAGCAAAATCAACAATTAAGCATATAAGCACAAGCAGAGTAAGGGAATTGGGGATAAGCACAAGCAAATTAACGAAAAATTGGAGCAATAGCACAAGCAATTAACGAATTGTCAGAAATTAAATGCAGAATATGATATATAGAATTGATTTTATTGTTCAATTATGATAGCCACGAAATCAATTTGTACTAACTAAACGATATATCAGATACATAATGAAGAATATGACGATTGACACACACCTCGATAAGGCGATGAACGACTGACGGTGATCGTGCTACGCTGTTGCTTTAGGGCGATGATGAAGAAGAATGTTGAGGCGGTGGTTTGCGAGGCGCTGGTGGTTGCGTCAGAGTTGAACGACAATCGATAAGGTGGTTTATGTTCTTTAGGGTATAAACAAGGGTTGTGTATATCGTATTGTTTGAATAAGCAGGGGTTATAGGATTAGGATTTTCGATCAGCAGTATATTAAAATAAAAGAAGACGGTGGAGTAATCTAACCGTCTTGTTGTTAAATTACAAGAAGACGGTCAAGTGATATAACCGTCTTGTATTTTATTTAGAAGACGGTTCTATTGACTAACCATCCTTGTTACTTTTACAACGAGGACGGTTGTCTCTATTAACCGTCCTAAGTATGTATTAACTAATGGCGCCAAAATTTTTGACTGATATAAGACGGTTCCGTGTCCAACCGTACTCTAAGTGGCGTCCTCTTTGAGTAAAATTGTAGTAGTGTTTACAGGCATGATAATGGACAATGAGCATATTAGAATTGGATTACTGCATATTAGAATTGGATTACTGCATTATTGATGCAATAATATTTAATATACTTACTTACTTAACTCTTTTGTTGAACCGCATAATGAGTACAAGTGATGCAACTACGTCTTCTTCTACAAATAATGACTTTAAAACACCAAGGACAATAATTGAAACATTAAATGCAATCCAAGACATTCCATTCTGTCCAGAGGAAAAGAAACCTAAAGTAGGACAGGTATTCGAAACGCTAGAATCAGCAGAGTTATTCTACAAAGAATATTGTACAATCTGTGGGTTTACGCCAAGACTTGCAACAACAAAAAGGATTAAAGGCAATGAGTTACCAAACAGTTTTGCATTAAGGAATGTTGTCTGCAATAGGCAAGGTGTAAAGGAAAGTAGGAAAAGGAAGAGGATCGATCATCGATACCGATATCACGAGAATGATGCGAGAACCGATGTGACACACATAAGCCGTGTGAGGCCGATTACAAGAATTGACTGTCGTGCATTAGTGCAGTTTAAATACCAAAAAAATGGAACTTATATTGTTACCAGATTCGATGAAGCGCATAACCATCCACTTGCTTCGCCCGAATCTACAATATTCTTGAAAGGAAACCGAAAAATGACAGAGGTATAGAAGCAATTTGTCACAAAGGTAAAGGTGCTAAAACTAGGTGGTGTGAAAGCCTATAGAGGTTGGAAGGAGCTGTGTGGAGGTTACAACAACATTGGGGTTATCGAGGTTGATTTCAAAAACTTTGTCGGGACATAAAAACCTACATTGGTAATTTTGATGCACAAATGTTTGTTGAAAATCTTATAGGGAGAAAAGACACATGCAATTCATTTTACTTTGATTTTATAGTAGATGAAAACAAGTGCCTGGCTGGAGTGTTTTGGGCAGATCCGATCGGCATAAAGAACTACATCTTTGTTCGGTGAGGTTTTATCAGCAGATGCTACATATAGAACAAACAAGTATGATATGGTGTTTGTGCCTTTCACAGGAGTTGATCACCACAAAAGGTGCATAACGTTTGAGTGGGTTGTTAGGTGATGAAAGTATTGAGTGTTATACATGCCTGTTCAAGACATTTTTGGAAGCAATGGGCGGGTGCCAACCGAGAATTATAATTGCGATCAGGACAAATCAATGAAGTCGGTGGTCCCGGAAGTGTTTAAGGAGTCAACACACGACCGTGCATGTGGCACATAATGAAGAAACTAAGAGAGAAAGTCAGTTATCAACTGTTTCAAGATGAGGATTTTAAGACCAGGCTCAATAGGTGTGTTTGGAACAACCAACTTGAGCCTGATGAATTCGAAGAACAATGGGGAAGATAATGACTGATTATCAAATTGTAGAACACGAGTGGTTTTCGGGATTTGTACGATCTCGGGGAACAGTGGATCCCCGCCTACTTTAAAGATGTTTCAATGTCCGGCTTGATGAGGGTTACTTCTAGGTCCGAGAGTGAAAACAGTTTCTTTGACAGGTTCCTCACACCTCATTTGACCCTTGTTGAGTTTTGGGTGTGCTATGAGAGTGCCTTGGAAGCACAAAGACACAAGCGATCCAAATTGAACAAAGTGACAACAAACACTCGAAATCCCACGGAAAACAAAGTCAAACCTTGAAGTCCATGCTTCTGAAATGTACTCGCACAACATTTTCAAAGACTTCCAAACAGAATTGGTTGCAGCTTTGTCCGATTGCCGTTTTAAAGATGTGGAGAAGATTGATGAGACAAAAATATATATTCTAACAGACTTGCGGATGCCAAATAAGTCATGGAACGTAGCATATTCACCAGATAACATGGAGATTACTTGTTCTGTTCTATGTTTCGATAATGGGCTTGTTGTGCAGTGCACCGCCTTTGGATTCTACACAACCAAGATTTTCGAAAATACCGTAACAAAGTACATAACGCAAAGATGGACAAAAAGCGCAATGAGTAAGCCTGTCTTTGACAAAGATGGCAAATCGATAGATGTCTCTCAAAAGTTTTCAAGGAAAAGTTTGAGTCTTGGCAAGCAAGAGGTTTATTCTTGTGTCGGCGTAGTGAGTGTGATGATAACGACATGAAGCTTTTGATTGAAAAACTGAGAGATATTAGATTGGATATGATTAGTAACCGAAGTGTACCAGCAAAGAAGAAAGACAAGATGAAAGAAATAGAAAAGTATGTGGGCTGCAAAATACCTGAGAAGTTGGTGATTCATGTTCCTAAAAAAATATAAAAACAAGGGTAGGACCAAGGGCAAGAGAATTGAATCACAAATGTTAAAAGCCCTAAAGAAGAGAGGAAAAGAGAAGAGGTACTGCAAAACATGTGGCCGCCAAGGACACAACTCTAGAACTTGTAAAGAAACAAACCATCTGACAGGTATCTATAATTTGGTTTCTCACTACTACAAATACAGGCAACCACAACGGCCCTTTAACAACGCTTATTCACGAAAATCATCAAAACACGTTGTAGAATTTATTCCGCGAATTTTACCAAACTTAATTACAACGGTTATGTGTTGTTAGCCGTTGTTATTTGTTTTAACAACGGGTCATACTTAAACAACCGTTGTTAATGAAAAAACTAATAACAACGGTTAAATTTTAACCGTTGTTAATGGTTTGGCGCCAAATTAGTGAAAAGTAATCACAACGGTTATATTAGAACCCGTTTTTAATACTTTTTAACAACGGTTGTAATCTCAATAACCGTTGTTATTAATATTATGAAAATCTTAAGAACAACATATTGCTTTATTCTGCTATACGCTACAAACACAAACACAAGCTAATACTGCTACTATATCATCCTCCATTCCTCCCTGATCGTCTCTCTGTCTTCATCTCCGTCACTGTTGTCACGTCTTCTCTCCCTCATCGCGCGTGTTTATCAATCAGGTATATATATGTTTCTTAGCAACGCTTATTATAACTAGATATAGGATTTTTTGGGTTATTATCTAATTTGTTGATAATTTAGCTTAATTGCTTTCCTGAATTTCGTTTATTTGTTTGCCTATTATTGTATTTTTTGAATTAGTTGCCTATTATTACGAATGTAGAATAATGACTCGAACTTGGATGATTGATGCAAATATGAGTGACCGCACCTACAAGGATGGTTTAGCTGAATTTTATGAATTCGTTTCGAACAATTTGAATGGTTCTTCTAGTATTGCATGTCCTTGTGAAAGATGTGGTAATATTAGCTATATGGCTTTTCCGGACGTTAAAATACACCTAGAAAAGTGGAGATTTAGTCGATCCTATACACTTTGGATTTTTCATGGGGAATCATTAGAGGAAGAGAATAACTCTGAAGAAGATGATGTTGATGTACACGAAAGGCTAAAGCGATGATCCCGAGTTTGCCGAGTTTTTGAGTTGGAAGAGTTGGAAGTAGGGAAGTTGAATGTTGGGTCTATAGATAATGAAGAGAATGATGATGAGTCCATTGCTTTTGAAGATGTAGGTGATGACACTAGTAATTGGGATGACCTTAACAACATGTATGAGAAGTTGTGTGAGTCCAAGCACCTCTTTATCCTGGTTGTAAGTTCACAAAAATGTTACTGTGGTGAAGTTGTATAATATCAAGGGGGCAAATGGGGTGAGTGACACGTGTTTCACTAGTTTTTTAGCCTTAATAAAGGAGTTGCTTCCAGATGGTAATGTTCTACCTGTTAAGACATATGAGGCGAAAAAACTAATAAGAGGAGTGGGTATGAAATATGAGAAAATACATGCATGTCCAAATGATTGCATATTGTATCGGAAATTATATCAAAACTTAACCAATTGCCCTAAATGTTTGGAGTGGCGTTATAAGGATAAGGAAGGGATCCCGGCTAAGGTGTTGTGGTATTTTCCATTGATACCAAGAGTCATAAGGATTTATGCGAATCCCGATGATGCAAAAATGTTAACTTGGCATGAAACAGAAAGAATAAATGATGGAAAGCTAAGACACCCGGCAGATGGTAAGCAATGGAAATCGTTCGACGCTAAGTATCCCGAGTTCGGCAATGAACCTAGAAACTTACGTCTAGCGCTGTCCACTGATGGAATGAACCCACACGGAAACATGAGTAGCCAACATAGTACTTGGCCAGTAGTGTTGGCTATTTATAACTTACCTCCATATGTGTGCATGAAAAGAAAGTATTTGATGTTGTCGTTGTTAATTTCCGGCCCTAAACAACCCGGAAATGATATAGATGTATATTTGGAACCTCTTCTAGATGATTTGCGATTGTTGTGGGATAGTGGGATAGAAGTATTTGATGCATATAAGAACGAAACTTTCAATTTGAGAGCGATGTTATTGTGTACAATAACTGACTATCCGGCTTATGGCGACCTTTCTGGGCACACAGTTCATGGGAAAGAGGCTTGTCCATTGTGTGGGGAGGATATCGAGTCTGAATACTTGAAGTCTTCTCGTAAGTATGTGTATATGGGAAATAGGAGGTTCTTGTCTCATGACCATTGTTATCGCAAGATGCAGAAAGCATTCAATGGAAGACAAGAACTTCGTCAACCTCCTAGAATTTTGAGTGGGCATGAAGTTTATCAGAAAGTAAAGCATATTGAGATAGATTATGGGAAGAAGAGCGGCTCTAAATTGTCTACTCGTGGGTATAAGAAAAGATCCATATTTTTTGATAAACTTCCATATTGGCTGACGACTGGAGGTCGCATTGCCTCGATTTCATGCACATTGAGAAAAATGTCCGTGATAATATTATCAATACCCTTCTGAATGTTCCTGGTAAAACAAAGGACAACGCCGCAGCTAGGGAAGATATGAAAATGATGGGTATTAGGCTAGAGTTGGCACCACGGAAGAGAGGTAATCGTACATTTTTACCGCCGGTGACTTTTACCCTTTCACGGAATGAGAGAAAAGAGTTCTCAGTGCATGCTTGAATGGAATTAAAGTGCCACATGGTTATTCGTCGAACATCAAAAGCCTAGTGTCGATGCAAGACCTAAAACTCACCGGGTTAAAGTCACATGATTGTCACACTTTGATGCAACAATTACTACCTGTGGCTATTCGTTCCATTTTACCTGAAAAGGTAAGATATGCTATAACTAGATTCTGTCTCTTCTTCCAGTCCATATGCGAGAAAGTCATCGATCCCGATGACGCGGATTCATTGCAGGACCTCGTTGTAACCTCTCTTTGTCAGTTGGAAATGTATTTTCCACCCTCTTTCTTCACTATCATGATTCATCTGACCATTCACTTGGTTAGGGAGATTTTGTACCTTGGGCCCGTGTACTTGAGATACCAGTATCCTTTCGAAAGATTGATGAAAGTCTACAAGGACTATACATCTAATCGGTATCGTCCAGAAGGTTGTATTGCTGAACGCGCTATTTTAGACGAAGCTCTTTCATATTGTTACGCTCATCTCTCCCCTAAGGAGTTGATTGGCGTTCCTAAGAATCGTCATAGTGACTGGATGACCGGAAAAGGTATTAGGGGCCGGGTTGAAAAAATTGTGACACGTGAAATGTTGCATTTAGCACACATGTATGTGCTAAACAACGAAGATGAGGTGCAACCTTATATTCAACAACACAAAGATGAGCTCAAATACGATCACCAAAACAAGACCGAGAAGTGGATTGCGAACGAGCATACGAAGACGTTTCCAGAGTGGTTTAGGAATATTGTCTTACGATTATCGATCAAACTGGTGATGACATCTCTCCTAGGTTACTACGTCTTGGTTTAGGTCCAAATGCCAGGGTCACCTTTTACAACAGTTTTGCCATTAATGGATATACTTTTTACACCCGCGAGCAAGATGAGGTGAGCACAATGCAAAATAGTGGTGTGAGTTCTGAATTTGAGGCAATGCACTTTGCTACTTCAAAAGATAAAAAGCCTATTTGGGGAAAATGCCTTTATTATGGTGTTATTCAAGAAATATTGGTACTAGATTACATTGATTTCACAATGCCTTTGTTTCGATGTAACTGGGTTGATAACAACATCCATTGTGTCCGAAAGGATAAGATGGGATTTATGTTGGTCAATCTGGGTAAGGTTGGCAATAATAAGGATGATCCTTTCATAATGGCATCCCAAGCTAAACAAGTGTTCTATGTCACCGATCCTATGGATAAGAAGTGGTCTGTTGTACTGTCTATAAGGAAAAGAAGGAGTAGTCCATCCGATAATGATGATGATGATCAGGATGTCGTTTTTGAGGGAATGGATCAGTCTACCACTGTATCTTATTTCGACGATGTTGACACTGATCATGAAGACACTGAAAGCATCTATATGCGTGATGACCATGGTGAAGGTATTTGGGTTAACGAAGAAACTATGACATCCAAGAAACGCCCCGATCCCGAGATAGTTCATCGGGACACATACTGATATATGCATGCATCTTTGGTGTAAGTTGTCTTATTTTCTTGATCTTATTATTAGATGTGATGATCTTTGGTGTTGAAATTCTTTGAATAATGTATTGTTACAGTTTGGACCGTAATGGAATTCTGATAATTTTTTAAAAAAAGAGGTTCAACAATAACAACGGTTATATTTAAATTACCCGTTGTTAATACTTTCAACAACGGGTGTAGTACCTCTACCCGTTGTCAATTATTTTTTGACATATTTCATTTTGGCGCAAATTTGGTGAAAATATATTACAACGGGTATATGTTACCCGTTGTAATAAACTTTTGACAACGGTTGACTTTTATTGACCCGTTGTTATTAACATATAACAACGGTTCTTCTTTGAGCACCCGTTGTTAATAGTTTGTCTTAATAAAAAACTAATATAGAAACCCATCCAGCATGCCATACACAAACTAACACACACAACATTATTACTCCAACCGTTGGTATCCTGTGTTAATCCTTCTCTCTTCCTCGCTTTTTACATTCTCGTCGTCCGATTTCCGAAACCCAGATTCCGTTGCCTTCCCTTATCATCCCGCTCGTTCTCTTTATCATCATCATCAACAGGTATGTTCACTTTAATTTTGTGTTTCGTCATTAGGGTTTTAAGACGATCATCTTGTTTCTTTTTTCATGCATTTGTTTGTTTTTCGTCTTCTTTGTTATCTTTATCATCCCGCATCATCTACTTTACTCCTCTTATCGGGGTTTAGGATTTTAGAAGCTCAATCTGTTGTTTTAAGTTTTCATTCCTATTAGGGTTTAGGGTTTTAGATAATACTCTGCATGTACGTTGTTAAGTTGTTCATATCCAACTATATCATTCATATTTGGTTTTTAGGATTATCATGGGTGAAAAACGTAAAAGAAGTCAAAAGAATAATGAGCCTGGTGATAATAAGCCTGGTGAGAGGGGTGCTACGAAGTGCAAGAAAGTCCTTGCAGCTATAGCCGTTAAAAATGCCGTTCGAAATAACATGGAGTGAGAAGGGTTTCCTCTTTGGTCCAAATGCGGGTCTTTTCTCCGATTGGATTGGTGCTTGCACAAGACAGTTTGTGCCTATCCATTTAGAGGATGTTAAAAGTTTGAATCCAAAATTGGCGGAGTTATACTTGGCTCGTATAAAGGAAGGCTTTATTATACCCGATGAAAGTCATGATGAGTATTTAATGCATAAGGCGGTGATGTCCACAGCGGTGGAAGTGTGGCGTTGCTAGGGATTGGTTGTATGTGGACAAGGCAACGGGGAGATGCGTAAGAGCCCACCGGAAAACAAGTGTCCCACCATCAAGCAGGAAGAATGGGATCTTTTCAAAAAGATGAGAACTCGAGAAGTTTGAGTTAAATATCCTCTCCTTTTAACGATTTACCTATCATTTTTTTAATTAATGAGTCCTTTATATAATCTTTTTATTATCTCATCTACTTGCGCTTTTATATAATTATTTGAAGGCCGTTAGCAAAAGAAATCGTGCTAACATTTCATGCAAGAAGGGGAAATTCTATGGTTCTCGAGGCGATTCTGAGAAAGATAGAAGAGGACCTCGTAAGTAGCATGCATTATTGCCATGTGAGACTTTATTTTTTTAATCACACTTGGACTTGCATTGATACACATTTACGTGTATAAATGTTACCATGTTAATGTGTAGGTGGCAAAGGGAGTGAAAGAGGTGGATCGGCATGTAACTTATAAACATGGGCACACGCCTAAAGGATCCCGATCGTCGCATGACAAATACGATGTGGAAGTTTTGGCCAACATAGTAAGCATTATTTTATTAAGACGAGTTCATTACTAACTTTATTATTTTAGTCACAAATATAATTTGAAGTTTATTTAATATATTATAGGATAACGTATTGAAAGAGGTAGAAGAAGGAAATTCACTCCCAAAGTGGTCGTAATGACGTTCTTGCTAGAGCGATCGGCCGACCCGAACATCCAGGTCGTTTGAGGGGCGTCCCGTTACGGGTTGGAGTAACGAAATATTATGGGAAAAGCGCCGGATAAAGAAGAAAAGGAAGACTAAGTCCGAGAACGCCGACATGGTAACATTTATTCTATTATTTTCATTTAAGTTCAATTCACATGTTATTGTTGGGATAAAAATTGTTGACACATTACATTCTTGGCAAGCGACTTGATTAATGGCATCCGTACTACTAAAGTGAATCGGAGGTAAGCTTTCCGAAGAAGAAGTGAAGATGATGGAGGATGTCATTTCTAAAGGGGTAATAATAAGGTACAACAGATTGGTGAAGAGGCCGCTACTACCTTGGCAATACATGAGAAGGAAGTATCGGTCAACGAGATTCAGAAAGATCGGGTACCTAATAATGCTTCTGAAGTTGTAACAACTAAAGCCGATCAGTACCTAATACTTCCTTATTTTTCTTTTCTTTTTTTTGGGTAAGATCGGGGGTGTGTTCACCGCCAACTTCCGACATGGTGCCATTGAATTGGTTAATTTTATTAGGTAAATAATGGGTCTGAAAAGGAGATGCAACTTGATGAGAAGGCGGTGATGGAAAACAAAGATACATCCCCTTCAAGTCGGTTCCTGTTTTCGATAAGGTATGCATGAAGTGTTTAATTAGTTAAATTTATATGAATCTTTGAAGTTTGTGCAAAAATCGGCCCGAGACAGAGAAAGCGTTTTTTGCAAAATCTTTGAATCTTTGAAGCGTTTTTGCAAAGATATATATAATAATGTATATGTATGTGTATATTCTTCAGGCCGTAAACAATAGGCCGATTATTCTTACGACCCTAATAGAATCGAAAAGCCACATGTGCGTGTTGGCGGGGGTCTCGTAGAAAACAAATGCAGTTAGCGTGAAAGCGTAGTTATTCATGGCGAAAAACTTTTGCCGAATCATACAATAGTAGAGATAACTACAATCTTTCCAGGCCATGAAAACTTTCCACCGCCTGTCCCGATTCGTGACGACATTACCATTCGGGAGATGCGCTTGGAAGTTTCATCCAATGGCCTAATACTCACATCTACTTGGCGAAGATGTCTCCGCCGCCTCCACTTTCGAGCAAGCGGAAAACAGTTGGGGTTAGAAGAAATACCTTTTATATATATATATGTTACATTTTTAATTGTTGAATGTTTTTATATGTTAAATTTATATGTTATTTTTTTTTTGTAGGGAACAAAAAAGGCGGCTTTGGCGGATAAGCCTAAGTCCACAGACATGCCAACAACCTCGACTTCACAACAACTTGATGAGGTATGTATTTAATTAACTTCTCCATTTTTTAAAAAATTAACCTCGCCCCTTTATTTATATTTTGTCTGTATTTATAAAAAGCATGGTAATTTTGTGTAGGGGACAAAAAAGACTGATAAGCCTAAGTCCCCAGTCTTACCTGCTACTACTACCTCATCATTGAAAGAGCAGGTTGACGAGGTATTTAATTAAGTACGCTTTTATTTTTATTACTCCAACTAGGATATGTTACCTTTGGATTTTTTATTATTTTAATTATCTATACTACATGTGTAGGCTGGTGGTAGTAGCACCACATCAAAGACTCATTCTTTCCCGGCCGTGAAAGTTAGGAGTATAAACTCCACAAAATATAAAGGGAAGGATTACATGCAAAAAGTAAGAACGGGGACGATGATGAGACTGTATGAGGAGGTTGGCCATCGCATAGCCTCCGAGCAACAGCGATAATTATTCCGCTCGAGGAGGATATTCTAGGGGCCGAGCGCCAAGCATGCATATCATGGGATCCGCTAGCCGTATGGGCTGGACTAGACCAGATTGATATAGCACACATATTTGTTTGGATGAAGTAAGTTTCTTAATAAATAATTTCATAGTCTAATATTCGACTACTAGGTAGATAGTGTTTTAAATACCGGAATTAATACCGTAATAATGTAGGATATTGCAAACCGAGTGATCCCGAGAAGAATATTCCATCCGATCAATACGGATTCATGTGCCCCTATGTTTTATCTTTATTTATTGCGGATTTCTCGTTCGAACAACGGGTAGATTATATTGCTCAAAGAATTGGCGACAACCAAGAAGCCGATTTTTGGCGTTTATAATGAAAAAGGGTAATAAACAAATTAATATTACGTTTCCCCCTACAATTGCATTTTCATAACTAATATATGTACTTGTTAATAATGATGATGTCTCTTGATGTAGGACTCATTGGGTGCTAGAAGCCATCATGCCGACAAAAAGAAAAAGTTTTTGGTTGGACTCTTTACATCATCAACCAAGCGAGACTTTTAAGCACTTGATTAAAATGTAAGTTTATAATACTGATTTATTTATAATAACATTTTCAATTTTTATTTATAGAAAAAAGCTCGTTCATATTTTTGCCCCTAAAAAAATTAGTTTCCGCCTCCTTTTTTATTTTTTAAAAAAAGGGCCTTTAAGAAGAAAAGAGCAAACGAGGAGGATCAACCCACGAACGATTTCGATGTTGGCCCGATTTTTTACGATAACAGGGTACGTGCTCAAATACAATAACATTAAGTGCAAAATCTGTGTTTAATACTAATACAATACCTAAAGTTCAAGATTCAGATGTGAGCCTTCTCTCGTCTGTTTTTTTTATGTAATAATAGGCCCCTCGCCAGCCCGATAGCATACAATGTGGATACTACGCTTGTCGGTTCATGTTGGAGATTATTAGGCGAAGATATCTCGTTATTCCAGAAAGGGTTAGTAATAATTTAAACATGTGTTTATTACTTTTTTTAAATTAGAGCTAATGTTGTCTTGCAATTCTTTGCTATATATACCATGATGTTGCTAATGTTGTCTTGCTTGCTCGCTATATATACCATAATGTATTCTCTTTGTTTTTTCCATGTATGTAATCAACGGTCAACAGATTGAGCAATACTCAAGTATAGATATAGACGAGGTAAGAGACATGTGGGGCAACTACGTCTTAGAATATATATATAGATAGAAATTTTTTTGTTGAAGTTAGGGAATGATTAATTAGTTCATGTAAATTCAACTCCTTGTAATTATATATATATATATATATATATATATATATATATATATATATATATATGATGATCTTCTTTGTTGTATGTGGTTGAATTGAATCTATTGAGTTCGATGAACCCAGCTATGATTTATCTTTGGTCTTTGGTATATGGTGTCTTTCTTTGATATATGCGAGGTTTTGAATGGCATGAAACAAATTTAATTTTTCAGAACATTAGGTGTACGTAATAAAAACGGTTACTAAAAAAACCGTTGTGAATACCTTTCACAACGGTTAATAAAACTAACACCGTTGTGAATGACATTTACAAATACCCAAGCATAATATTCAACAACGAGTTTTAATCAAAGAACCGTTGTTAAAAGTATTCACAATTTTGGAGGTAAAATTACAACAACGGGTATTAAACAAACAACCGTTGTTACTAAAAATTTCAACAACGGGTATGTAACATAAACCCGTTGTCAAAAGACTTCATAATTTTGGAGGGAAAGTTACAACAACGGTTATACATACGACAACCGTTGTTATATTATTCCCTCCAAAATTTTGAAACACTTTCCACAACGGAGAACACCCAACAACAACGGCTTTTAACCGTGGTGAATACTTTAGACAACGGTTTCACTAAATAAGCAAACCGTTGTAAATACCTTCTACAACGGCCGCTTTAACAACGTCCGCTTTTTTATTTTACAACGGTTTTTACCCGTTGTTATAGGCTGTATCTGTAGTAGTGTCTTGTTAAAGCATATTACATTAATGTTAAATAATTATTAAATTATACAAGCATCGCGGATAATGTTTACCTTCCAAAATCTTCAATCTTATATGGAGGCACATAAGCTCTTTGTGCAATGAACATTATGGTTGTTCTAAAGGCACAGATGAAAATTTCAGCAATGTATATTTGGTTAACATTAAATCTATTATCAATTTAGTTGTTCATTTTGGCCATTTTCTCCTTATAAAATCTGATATTTAATTTACATTTTGATGCATATTCACCAAATACTACCATGAAGATGACGACGATGAAGGAGATGAATCTGATGATGTGGAGGACGACGATGAAGAAGATGAATCTGATAACGAAGTGGAAGGTGCAAATTTTTGATTCAAGGATAGACATCCATAATATACACTACGAGAACATTCTTAAAGGCTTGTATGCACAATTCGATTATCTTTGCCAAAGTACATTACTCTTATAGGGAAAGTATATTTCATTTTTATTAAAGCATCATTATTGTTGTTCTGCAAGGAACATTCTTAAATGCTTGTATGTACATTACTCTTATAGCCAAAGTACATTACTCTTATAGGGAAAGTATATTACATTTTTATTAAAGCATCATTATTTTTGTTATAAGGAACATTCTTAAAGGCTTGTATGTACATTACTCTTATAGCCAAAGTACATTACTCTTATAGCCAAAGTATATTACATTTGTATTAAAGGTTCATTATTGTTGTTCTGCAAGGAACATTCTTAAAGGCTTGTATGTACATTACTCTTATAGCCAAAGTACATGACGCTTATAGCCAAAGTATATTACATTTGTATTAAAGGTTCATTATTGTTATTTCACAGGACAACATCAACTTGATTGGAATTGTTTTCCCAGTACAATAATTTTAAGACGCGTTTTGCACAATATACATTATTGTTGTTCAGCAAGAACATAATAAACTTTATTGAAATTTTTTTCCGGAATATAACACTCTCTTGAATTACAATTTTTTCAAACTTCAGGTTGTACGACTCGCAGCTTCCTCAATATATGTTACATTACTCACACACATGTCACAAACGAAACTAAAAAAAATTTTTACGGCTTCAATTCAGCATCTTCCTCATCTTCATCATCATATTCTTCCCATGGCAGTGGGTTTGAACGGAAATCCATTGCCTTCTTTAGTACAGCATCAAAACATACATTGCCTTCTGTTGAAATCATATATGAAATGTATTTCTTCCGAGAATCGTAGGGGAGCATCCTAGCAAAATAAAGAAAACAAGGGATTAGAACATGTACAAATGTGTACTGAATTATGTATTAAAAATAATTATATTACTTCTGAAACTCACATCGCCTTTTTTAAGCCCACAGGTCCAATTTAGATTACCCTTAAATGTCTCCATATGTCTCATAACGTAAACACCACAATCAGTCTTGTTAGTGTTGTTTCTCCACTTCATCTTTGCAAGAATAGGCTGCAGTTTTTTAATGCGATCAACTTTTACCTTTGAAACACCGATGTCTTTCAAGTATTCTGCTAGAACATTACGCTGGCGGAGAAGGGGTGCAGGAAAACATTAGGACACTAATAATTATGAGGTACAATATCACAAAAATTAGAAAATTAAGACAGACACAAAATTTTTGGGGAAGGTACACTCTATGTAAAGTCATTGTACATTCACAATAATGAATAAGAACAAGTATGTAGTCTTTGTTAAGCAAAAGAGAGCATAGAATCTTACAAAAGACAGTGGTCTATTGTGGAAAAATTCTTCTGGTTTTCCGTCACGATACACATTATCAATGATGATGAACTTATACTTGTTGCTGTCAATGACTAGTAAATTGTAATGCCTTTTATATATAACTGGGAAGAAGAACTGTAGATTTTAAAAGATTTAATTAGGCAACAAGAAAATTAAATATAACATGCAGAAAGAGTGTATATTGTCAATGCTAACCAAATCAATTCTATCTGGGTTAACCGAGAATTGGGTAAACTCTTCTTTCATTATATCCTTAATCACGATAAAATTTTCAACGGTGTCAGTTCTCCATGAAGCATCATCTCGTATGCAAGACAAGTAAAGTTTTTGATGTTAATCAAGGGAAAAAATATTACAAAATTTACTTGTTGAAATAAGTTTATATAAATATTTGACTTAGAGACACAAATTGTGGTGAAAAAAAATCGATAAGGCTCGGAAGAATTTCTTCTAGATTCCTTGGCATTCAAAAGTTTTGCCCAACAATCGATCACATCACTCGTTAAATATTTAGATTTTCGTAGCGTTGCCATTTCAATACGCCGAAGAGAAATTTCACCCACATGCACAAGAAGTTCCCTAGTTCGGGACTACAGTGTTAACTCAAAACATGATACTGAGAACATTTTAAATTTAAATATTGTACATTAGTAGAGATATATATATATATACACCTGGCTAAATCGGTATGTTTTCCTCTACTATACGACACATAATCAGCAATGCAACTGAAACTCGAAGTAAGAGGAGTAATAATGCATGTATCTGTGCTTAGTAAATTACGATTTGCAAGGATGCTCAAAGACTCTGGTTGACTTCTTTCATGTTCATGAACATTTTCATTGTTGATGGCTTCGCCCTTGGTAGTGTCACCACTGTCAACCAGATTATGCTCATTTATACTCTTGTCGTTTGTATTACTCACATCTGTCATGTTCTCATTCTTCTCAGAAGCATCATAGCCATCTGGTATAATATTCCCTTCTGTACAACCTACCTCCATTGTTCTCTTCTTAACCATAATGAGTCTCATTGTTGTCGGGGACACCAATATCATCGGTACTCTTCTCTTTCTTTCCAACTACCTCATCTTCTATCTTCTCATCCCCAACAGTCTCATCACCCTCGTAGAATTCTTCATCAGACGAATCCAGTTTCTTTGGGAAGGGCTTCTCTTGATACTGCTTCACCTTTGTTAAAACGTCATCACAAACAATGTTGCACTTGGATGAAACCAAAGTGCAAAGATATTTGATTCTCAATATTCGAAGTCCATCCATCTACAAAAGTTAAAATATCTTTAAGATAGGTAACTTGTAAACAAGAATGTGCTTTTAATACTTTAAGAAAGATCATTTAATTAAACCAAAAGTACATTTACAATTATTGGATATAAATTGTTTAGAAACTTACGTTGTTTTTTGTCAACCCACAAGTCCAATACTGACCCCCCTTGTACGTTTCCATGTGTTTCATTGTGTAAATACCACAATCAACAACATTTTGATGGTTTCTCCAAGGCATTTTCAATACAGCAGGCTCCATTGCTCTTAGTCTTTCCTTCAAATCACCAATATCATTGAAATATTCTGTCAAAGCATTACGCTGCATGGAAAAATTCAGATCAAACTATATAGAGAGACCGTGCAAAAAATATGACATTGTAAAAGAAAAAATAACCAATGAAAGGCAACTGAACAATTACCATATTCCAAGGTTTGTTTCCATAACGAGTTTTGGGGTTTCATCATCTTTGTTGATTATCAAGAATGACAAACTTGTTCTTCTCCATATTGAATACGAGCAGGTAAAAATGCTTGTCGGATATTATTGGGAAAAAAACTGTTTTATATAAGAAATGATTAGAAGATACAACAGACATAAAATTAGCAGCAGAAAACACTTTGTATTGACTATATATATTGTTTGAGCTAACCATATCAACTTTTGTCACATCAATAATCCCAGCATGATTTAACTCATTTCTAAAATGCCTCTTGAATACTTCCAATTCTCTTTCAAATTTGAATTCTTTCCTTTGCCCTTGAAATGCTTGCTGCACACACAGAACATAATATTGTTCTATTAATATACACTTGTATAACATAAAATTATTGTAACATAGAATGAAATAAAATTTTACATACAAATACGAGGGTTGAAGCAAAGAATCGACGTGGTGCTGAAGATTTTCTTTCAACTTCATTAAAATTCAAGTAAGCTGACCAACAATCAACCACAACATCTGCTATATACCGAGGTGGTTTTAGAGATGCAAAAAGATATCGGGTACCCACGACATTCTTAAACTCAAAGAGCTTCTCACTGGTTCAGACGTTACACAAAACAAGTCAGTTAATTACACATATGTACATTATCTTTATTAATAATGCACATAATACCCAAACGAAATGTACATAATGATTAATTAAAAGGAACATAATGAGTAGAATAAAATATACCTAGCAAGAACAGTGCCTTTTCCCTTGGTGTAGTAGACGTAGTCAGCAATACAGTGCTGAAACTTAGATGGCTCTGTACATGGGTCAGTGTCTCCTCTTAGTAAATCAAGTTCAGTACTAATATCTAAGCTTGGATTGGGAGTGGTTGCCTTGGGTTCTTCACTATAATCTTCAGATAACATGCTACATACAAGGGTATTTATAAGATTATCCGTATTGGCTTCTTCCTCATTCTCCGCGTCACTATCAACATAAAGATGCTTCGAATCATTTCGTACATTTTTGTCATCATCTTTCTTGTTGTCAACATTCCCATTTTCACACTCCCCTTCTGACACCTCTTTGTTGTTGTCACACTCCCCTTTTGACACCTCTTTCTTGTTGTCTTCATTCCCATTTTCAACCTCAACTGATTCAACTTTGTTTTCTTCTGACTCTCCTTTTGACACCCCTTCCTTGTTATCTTCATTCCCATTGTCAACTAATTCACCTTCTTTTCTCAATGCACAAGGCTTCTGGAATAGTTGAAATGTATCAAATTAAAGAACAATACACTTAAGCACCAAGTTAACATAATATAACAAAAAAATATGATCAACATATTTACCTTTTTGTATGTATAAAAAATCGGCCTCTTCAATGACATGCTTTCAACCTGAATACTATTTTTTAAAGTTATGTTTACATTATTCAAAGCTTCAACAACCAAAGGATGATTACTAACATCAATCTCAGCAGCAGAACAAAGATTCGGAATATCAAAGCAACATTAATACCAACAGAACTTTCACTATCAGTGAGAGCTGTGCTCATTTGACAAATTGAGTAAACTAAATGCATGATCACACACTTAAAGCGGTCTGTTCTCCTTAATTATTGATGCTCCTTTTTCTAACTTAGCCTTAACAGATGATATGTTCTGAGCTAAACTAGTTATACATTTAGCAAGATCAAGAATATACTCCTCCGTGTAGTCCTTTGTTTGATAAACAGATTCGACACCTGTATTGTCAACCACCTCCTCCATTGGTGCTTCCAACTTACCATTTCCAAACATACCGCTTTTCATCTCATCCTTCTCTCTCGATGTTAACAAACTACTAGTCCAACCTACCAACGTATAATAATCTCTTTCAACTTTTCGTTCCACATGAACAACGCGATCAACATAGATAAGCTGCAAAAAAAAAAAAAAAAAAAAAAAAAATTAATTACAAGAGAATGAAAACGTACCTTCCAATGTTGAATTAATTTATGAACTTCAAATATATTTTCTGGGACTTTTTACCTCCAAAAACAACAGTGGCCCGCCGAAGTGAGTCTCCTTTTCCACCCACTCAATCTTGCTTTCTTGTAAACTTTTTAACAAAAAGGAACACCAATTGTAATCTTTGATTTCATCAACATTCATCAACGATTTTAAAACATGATGATTAACCAAAGGCTTTTGCTTGTTTCTCATTAGCAAAGAAAAAAACAAACACAACAAAGTTAACCTTGAATTCATCACCACCATGATCATGATTTATCAACCAATTCTCAAGCGTTTTGAGTGGAACTTGTCCATCTTTTATACCAAATTGTTGCTTCCATTTGCCATAAAACTCTTGAAACTCTTCTGATTCAGTATGAGTTTTGGATAATTCAACTGTTTTAGGGCCTATTGGAAATCCAAATGTTGATCTTACATCGAAACCTTCAAGTACAACTTCTCACCATCAAGAAGATCGATCTGGTTTTGGTATGGGTTATCGCTTAATTAACCAGTACCCAAGCTTTAAAGGAATGGAACGAACTCTTAACCAAAACACCCCACTAAATCCAATCTCTTCTAGCGCACCACTGTTCGTATGACAAACGTTCAACTACCTCAACTACTCCCGTAGGAGACATTCTCGTATATGCACTTTTAAACGAAGAGAAATCAAACTTCTGCTTACACTTGGAACCCAATACCATCTTATTACTTACTTTACCCTTTTGAGGACTTTCTTTCTTGGCAAAGTAACAATTTGTTTACTAACAGAAACAATTTGTTTCTTAACTGCAAGATCATCGTCACTTTCTTCATTTATCTTCTTTGCGAAAGATTTTATAGACTTAGATTTACTGTTAATAGTAGCAGATTTACGCTTTCTTGTAAATGGAGCACACTCATTTTTACCATCGGTGGAACTTTCGGTTGGTGAAAAAATAAAAGTAACTTTTCTCCGCTTTTGATTTTTTATCTTCCTGCTCCATAGTCCGTAATAATAAAATGAAATTACGAAACAAGTACAGATAATCGCAGATTATCTAATTTTAGGAAATGTACATTAATCGCAAATATAATGTTCTTTTAGATGATTAAGAACAATTTCTATATTAATAACAAACGGCACATTAATTTAATTTGAATGTTCATTATATTATTACCTTCAATTAAAAACCCAAAAATTCACAATTAGAGATAATCATCGATTAACTAATTTTAGGAAATGTACATTAATCGCAAATATAATGTTCTTTTAGATGATTCAGAACAATTTCTATATTAATAACAAACGGCACATTAATTTAAGCTGAATGTCCATTATATTATTACCTTCAATTAAAAACCCAAAAATTCACAATTAGAGATAATCATCAGTTACCTAATTTTACGAAATGTACATTAATAACAAATATAATGTTCTTTACATATTTTGAGCAGTTCCTATATTAAAAACAAACGGCATATTATTTTAAACTGAATGTATTATATTATTACATTCAATTGAAAATATAAAATTGACATGTAGAAATAATCACCAGTTACCTAATTTTAGGAAATGTACATTAGTCACAAAGATAATGTACTTTTAGATGATTCAGAAAGATTTCTATATTAAAAACAATACGCACATTAATTTAAAGCTGTATGAACAATATATATTATTTCCTTCAATTAAAAATTAAAAATTAACAGAAACTAGAAAGTAAATGTTAAAAGAATACTTCAGAGATATAAAATTGGGGAAGAACAATGCGAATGTGTTTCTAAAGGTAGAAAAAATAATTCAAGCACATTAATCCGAATTAATTTTTAACAGTAAAGTTGTATAAATATCAGAAATCAAAACATCAAAATTATACTGCTATTGAACAATTAAGTGATCCAAATTAAACATTATATTAAGTTATGATAGAGAAGAAACGAAATTGAAAAGAAAATACCTTAGTATAACGGAGGAAATTGGGCGTAACTTCAAAATTATACTGCTGTTGAACAATTCTCCTATGACAACGTCTATACTTGTAATGTAAAACGACTGAGCTAAAAACTGGTTACTACTTTTTTTTTTTTTACTCCGTTTCTTTTTTCTTGTAGGTAGTTAGTTACTATTATAATGTAACTGTTAAAAAATAAAGGAAATGATAAATACATTTTAATACCCTAAAATAGTTAGTTAGTTACCTTGAAGCTTGACCACTGCAGTCCCCGAAAGGGGTGCGAGAATGCATGGACCCGGGGGGATTCAACCCCCTCGTCAACATAATTTTTTATTTTATTTTATTTTTTTTTTTAAAAAAAAACGACACCCGACGGACCAAGTAAACCTTTTTTTTTTTTAGTATAACAAGGGCGGGGGGAACGGGACGAGAAAGATTTTAGAGTTGGATTAAGCGGATCCTTGCTTCTCATTTGAAGGCGGCAAGACACCCTAGAGGGGCCGGGTATCCTAAAACGGGACGGGAAAGGGTTTAGGGTTTGATTAGGCGGACCGCTACCGCGGATCCCTCTAATCAAACCCTAAACCCTTTCCCTTGTTTGTCATTCGAAGGCGGCAAGACAAAAAGACACCCTAGAGGGGACGAGTGAACCCTTTTTTGAGGGGCCGGGTATCCTAAAACGGGACGGGAAAGGGTTTAGGGTTTGATTAGGCGGATCCGCACCGCGGATCCCCTAATCAAACCCTAAACCCTTTCCTTGCTTCTCATTCGAAGGCGGCAAGACAAAAAGACACCCTAGAGGGGACGAGTGAACCCTTTTTTGAGGGGCGGGTATCCTAAAACGGGACGGGAAAGGGTTTAGGGTTTGATTAGGCGGACCGCTACCGAGGATCCCCCTAATCAAACCCTAAACCCTTTCCCTTGCTTCTCATTCGAAGGCGGCAAGACAAAAAGACACCCTAGAGGGGACGAGTGAACCCTTTTTTTGGGGGCGGGTATCCTAAAAGGGACGGGAAAGGGTTTAGGGTTTGATTAGGCGGACCGCTACCGCGGATCCCCTAATCAAACCCTAAACCCTTTCCCTTGCTTCTCATTCGAAGGCGGCAAGACAAAAAGACACCCTAGAGGGGACGAGTGAACCCTTTTTGAGGGGTTGGGTATCCTAAACGGGACGGGAAAGGGGTTAGGGTTTGATTAGGCGGACCGCTACCACGGATCCCCCTAATCAAACTCTAAACCCTTTCCCTTGCTTCTCATTCGAAGGCGGCAAGACAAAAAGACACCCTAGAGGGGACGAGTGAACCCTTTTTGGGGGCCGGGTATCCTAAAACGGGACGGGAAAGGGTTTAGGGTTTGATTAGGCGGACCGCTACCGCGGATCCCCTAATCAAACCCTAAACCCTTTCCCTTGGCTGTCATTCGAAGGCGGCAAGACAAAAAGACACCCTAGAGGGGACGAGTGAACCCTTTTTTGGGGGCCGGGTATCCTAAAACGGGACGGGAAAGGGTTTAGGGTTTGATTAGGCGGACCGCTACCGCGGATCCCCCTAATCAAACCCTAAACCCTTTCCCTTGCTTATCATTCGAAGGCGGCAAGACAAAAAGACACCCTAGAGGGGACGAGTGAACCCTTTTTTGGGGGGCCGGGTATCCTAAAACGGGACGGGAAAGGGTTTAGGGTTTGATTAGGCGGACCGCTACCGCGGATCCCCTTAATCAAACCCTAAACCCTTTCCCTTGTTTGTCATTCGAAGGCGGCAAGACAAAAAGACACCCTAGAGGGGACGAGTGAACCCTTTTTTGAGGGGCCGGGTATCCTAAAACGGGACGGGAAAGGGTTTAGGGTTTGATTAGGCGGACCGCTACCGCGGATCCCCTAATCAAACCCTAAACCCTTTCCCTTACTTCTCATTCGAAGGCGGCAAGACAAAAAGACACCCTAGAGGGGACGAGTGAACCCTTTTTTGAGGGGGTGGGTATCCTAAAACGGGACGGGAAAGGGTTTAGGGTTTGATTAGGCGGACCGCTACCGCGGATCCCCCTAATCAATCCCTAAACCCTATCCCTTGCTTCTCATTCGAAGGCGGCAAGACAAAAAGACACCCTAGAGGGGACGAGTGAACCCTTTTTTGAGGGGCGGGTATCCTAAAACGGGACGGGGAAAGGGTTTAGGGTTTGATTAGGCGGACCGCTACCGCGGATCCCCTAATCAAACCCTAAACCCTTTCCCTTGCTTCTCATTCAAAGGCGGCAAGACAAAAAGACACCCTAGAGGGGTCGAGTGAATCCTTTTTGAGGGTTGGGTATCCTAAAACGGGACGGGAAAGGGTTTAGGGTTTGATTAGGCGGACCGCTACCGCGGATCCCCCTAATCAAACCCTAAACCCTTTCCCTTGCTTCTCATTCGAAGGCGGCAAGACAAAAAGACACCCTAGAGGGGACGAGTGAACCCTTTTTTGGGAGGCCGGGTATCCTAAAACGGGACGGGAAAGGGTTTAGGGTTTGATTAGGCGGACCGCTACCGCGGATCCCCCTAATCAAACCCTAAACCCTTTCCCTTGGCTGTCATTCGAAGGCGGCAAGACAAAAAGACACCCTAGAGGGGACGAGTGAACCCTTTTTGGGGGGGCGGGTATCCTAAAACGGGACGGGAAAGGGTTTAGGGTTTGATTAGGCGGACCGCTACCGCGGATCCCCCTAATCAAACCCTAAACCCTTTCCCTTGCTTATCATTCGAAGGCGGCAAGACAATTAGACACCCTAGAGGGGACAAGTGAACCCTTTTTTGGGGGGCCGGGTATCCTAAAACGGGACGGGAAAGGGTTTAGGGTTTGATTAGGCGGACCGCACCCGCGGATCCCCCTAATCAAACCCTAAACCCTTTCCCTTGCTTATCATTCGAAGGCGGCAAGACAAAAAGACACCCTAGAGGGGACGAGTGAACCCTTTTGGGGGACGTGATTAAAATTAGGGGGTTGAGTATCTTAAAACGGGACAGTGAAGGATTTATGGTTGCATTAGGCAGACAGCGGTCTGCTTAGTTCAACCTCAAACCCATTCCCTTATTTTAAGAGGATAATCTTTGAAAGAAATGCGGGGTTAAAGCTTTGGTACATCGTTACATAGTAGTATGGACATTTTTAAAATGTTGAAAGTACATTATAGTTGATCAGTCTTGTAACTGGCTTTACATTAGAAAGGGTCAATTCTAAACAGTTAAAGCTTAGGTAGATGATAATAATTTAGATTCAAATAAACATTCATAATAAACTGCTAATATGTTCTGACAATAATACTTAATCAAAACGCATATGTTTCTAAACTTAACCGCATATTATAATTATACATAAATTAACATCAAAGTTCTTAACGCTTTCTGCGTTTACTGCAAACAGATGGATGAACACTGCTCTCACCCTCCAGCAAGTCCTCCTTTAGATGTCTCTTATAACCGTCTATTAATTCCATAGCCTTCACGACTGCTGGCCAAGGTATAGTATTTTCACCATCAAGAAGAGCATATGATTCTCAGACTTTGTGACACCGGTGAGAAACCGACGGTCCATGTCAGCCCTCGTGTCTTTATTTTTGTCTATTAGCTTCAAGTTGTCGGGCTATCTTTGTCTCTTTCGGCCGTGATAAACTTCATCTGCGCTTCAGCAATGTCCAGCCTCTGTTGTAGTGACTCTGCATTCATTTGACTATTTCGTTTTCGTCAGAAATGTACGCTTCCTTATGTTCTTCTAATACTTCGTTTTTACCAAGCACCTCAATAAGATGTTGATCCAGTGAATCTCTTTCACGTTTCGTTTCAGCGAGATCATACTCAACGTTAGCGAGTTTTTGCTCGATATCCGACATTATTTCCATATTGGTAACCGAACTCATATTCTGGTTCAGGCAAAAAATAAACGTATTTTAAAAAGAGTGACAATAAACTTAAGGCAGTATGGGAAGTACCAACTTCAACCATATTTAAGGCCATCTTTGTAGGGTAAAACAAATTAACGTGGGCATTCACATTGTATAATCATGCAAAGAGCAAACAATGTTATTGTGAAAACAGATTACTGACAAAAGGTAAAATAATCTTCTCCCGCAAATATTAAGCACATTGCCAGATTGAAATATCTACTATACTTAATTTTGGCAAAACGTTCGAGCCACAAATGCGGTTTGATTTTCGGACCAAACAACTTTTAATTCATCAGGGACTATAGTATATATTTCTTTTCACAAGATTAAAAAACATATTGATTAATCAAATAATACTTATAAATGAAATAATCAGAATGTTATATAGGCTACTATATTACATAAACGAGATCACCTTTTCAAGGGAGTGAAGACGTTTTCTATATGATTATTCCATAGATTTTGTAATTAGCACACTTGTTTAGACAAGTATTTATAGTGAGTTTTATATTTAAACCGATTTTGAAAACTTGATCTTGAATGGCTTTTGTAAGTATTTCTAATATTAATTAAATAGTATTGTGTCGTTTACTGTCATTAACATTCAATACATTTTTTATATATGCTATATCAAAGTGCACAACAATATTTCCTATGAACATTATCAATAAAATAAATGTTCCTTTAAAGGCATGACAATGGACATTGGCGGGGAATACATTAGATAGAAACATTTATTTGTATGAAATAAATTACCAGAGCATATTACTATTCCATTCGCATTATTCTTGCAATAATATTCGATATACTTATTTACATGAAGATATGCATTTCTTTTGCAGGAAAAAAATAATAAGAACAAAAAAAAAAAAAAACAGAAATTAGAGTACCTTTTTAAGGCAGTGAAGACGGTTTGTATGAGTATTCCTTAGATTTTGTAATTACCACAGTAGTTTAGGTAAATATTTATAGTGAGTTTTACATATAAACTGCTTTGGATAAGAATAGGAGAAGTTACAATTTATGAGTGTAGTATTATTTGTCTTTTCACCTGCATTAGTTTACAACTTCCATTTGACACATGTCTCATTTAAGTAAATAATCATGAATAGTGGTGTCTTTTCACCTGAATTATTTTACAACTTGTATCTGAGAGTGTAATTATTAGATGCATTAATTTATATTATTTAATTTAAATGGTACATTGTTAATGCACGTAATGGACATTGTAAATACAGTGATGGGACAATTCTTTTCATGATGTATCGAAAATTCAAAAATTACAAAAGGTACTACGTCAATATAATGAAATATCATTAACAAATAAGAGAATGTACTTATATTCTTATATTCTGAATGGACATTGAAAATCAACAGTAGGTACAAGGGGTATGAGGTAAATATAAAACTTATACTCAAATGTACCTCAGCTGTTTATATATAATATTACTCGGTTTAATTTAATAGAATAAAAGCAAGTTCGACCGATGGTCGGGAAATTGACGTTGGGATAGAGTCAAAATCTTCTTCTTCACTGTCTACAACAACAAGATTTTCTAACTCGGGTGCCAAATGATATTGAAACAGGTGCAATGTCCTCCTTGTTAAGAGATTGTCTGTCAAGTAACAAAGACACCTTCGAAAACCACTACATTATCCCTGGTAGTCGTTCTAACCCCAAATGAAATGCTTGTGCATGTAATCGCTTTCATATTCCTCTCTTAAACGGGCTTCCTCATTGTGTAGGATAAACATCTTAGCCCAACACTTGCATACTGCTTCCATGTTATGTTTGTCAGCTTGATTAACTTTTTGAAAGATTTGTAGCATGTAAGTTTCATCTTGTAGTACTGTGTTTTTTGCATAGTTATCCTCCACCCCTGCAATTATGGCGTCCTTCCCATTGAATAGCCATCCTAGCATTGTCTTCTTTGCATCAAGATGATGTGCAATGAATTGTTTTTTGTCTTCCTCTTCAGAATTTGTTACCAATCCCAAGCAAAATAATGACATGATTTGCTCAGAGAGATTTAAAATGGTTATGCCAAAATGTTCATTGGACGATAGCATTTAGAACATCATACTGTAAACTTTAAAAACACTATTAATTAAACGATGAACACTGTGAGCAATATTCGAAATTGAGTAAATTGTACAATTAGTATTTTAATTTACCTATTACTCGTATTTCATATGTTGTACACAATTTTCGTACTTGCCCCAATTATCCCAACACACGTAAAATCTCACACAATTGTAAACAATAAATAACATCCCATTAAACTTGACATGAACATCCAATTAAATTGAAAACGATGAAAAATGTAACCAACAAAAGAGGCGTGATTTTCAGGTGATTTTGTCAATGATTTAAATCAACCAAGTATAATTACCTAAGAAATACACCAAAAGAATGGACGAAATTCAGGACAATTTAGTAAATGAACGTGATTACCTGGCAATGAAGAAGTATTGAAAACGAAGGTGGAGTATAACCAAAATTTATGGAGAAGTTACCTAATACTCCGTAGTTGAAAGAACTATTTTCTTTGGAAAGATTGTTTGAAAGAAGTATTCCTTTTATCTATTTTAGATTTACACCTAATTGTGTGTTTTATAATTGAACATAAATTGGCTATACTTCCATAATAGGGTATTATTAGGTCCACCCTAGATTTACGTGTGTTGGGGTTATTTGGGCAAGTAGGAAAATTGTGTGCAACATATGATATACTTTTTTGTTAAATTAAAATACTACGTACTAATTGTACATATTTACTCAATTTCGAATATTGCTATTGGTGTATACGGAGTATATTTTTTTGTTTTCCTTAAAATGAACATTCTTGTATTAAAATGACCACGCACGATATAAATTAATTGTATCAATTGTGAGATCCTAAAGCAAGAAAGTTACACAGGATGTAAAATTGTTTTCCTTAAAATGAACATTCTCGTATTAAAGCAAGAAGATCATTGATTTTGGTGAACATTTGTTTTCTTTAAAATGGACAACTGATCATTATAGAATGTACATTATAACAAGTACCTTGGGTGAATGCACATCCAAGACAACTTCAATGTACATACGCCAAAGATCAAAAGTACAAAAGCAAACTAATAAATCATATTCAAGAACTATTTGTGAATGTCGTTACATGCTAATGCATGTCTAATAATCTTTGTTACGATGTTTGTTGTGCTCAAATGTTAGTAGCGTGCATAGGTACTTGAATCTCAACATTGTCAACGATCTCAACGCAAAAAAAAAAAAAACATGAAATTAGAATTTAATAACCAACAAAATAACATTGATTTGTTCTAAATAAGTTACAATTAAAATGTAAAACTCACATCAATTTTGGACAGTCCACAGTCCCAAGTGGCTATTCCCATAAATGTTTCCATGTGCCTCATGGTGTAAATACCACGAGTCAAAAAATTTTGTTATTTCTCCATGGAAGCATTGCTATTGTAGGATCCGTGCCCATTACTATATTACTTTTCTCCATAGTTGATTGATTTTCACCCAAAAACCGTGCAAAAGCATCACCCTGTAACACAATAATAAAAATTAGACGAGATGAACCATAATATACATGAATTTACCAATGCAAGTGAACGATAATAATTCATAGTTGAGGAGAATGTAAATTTACCAGTTCAAGTACACTATCACCATACTCTTCTAAGACACTCCCCCTTCTAATGCGGTTGTCAAGAATAATGAGACATTTCCTTGGCAGGTCGAAAACGTACAACACAAAATGATTCTCAAGTGCAATAGGGAAGAAGAACTAGCATCGAGGAAAGAAACAATTGTAAGGTCACTGACAAATAAAGGTTAATTTCATGTTAAGTAATAGCACATTTTGAAAACTTTGACAAGACATTCAACGACTTCTATTTAAATAGACTACTACAAAGTAATATCTGAATTTAATTTCAATTACTAAATGAAGTGAGGGACTCACTAGTTCAATGGATGGAAGATCAATCCACTCAAACTCATTTAATTCTACTTCGATGCGGCGCTTGAAAGGTTTGTAACGATGATCATCAATAGAAGCACCTGTGTTCTTCATTAATAACAACTGCACAATGAAGATAAAATTTTAGTAATGTGAAAATGTTGGAAATAGTAAACTGAAACACGTGAAAACAATGACCAAACTTACATATGTAAGTGTACTAAAAAAGAATCGTGTGGGATTGGTTGGATTCCCATCCTTTTCTTTGTAGTTTAGATATGCCGACCAAGAATCTATGACAAAGCTTGAGATATAGTGATACGGTTTTAATGACAACAGTTGATCCCAACCAAGGACATTATTTTTGAACTCAAATAACGTATTCGCACAAAAAAAAGATAATAGAATTATGATTAGCAAAGCAGATATGTAAAGATGAACTATGTAAATGAATATAAAATATTTAATCTTCTGTATGTAATTACCAACTGTTATCCACAGAGCCGTGGCCAGTGAACACATAATTTGAAATCTGATATTGCATTGATGTCAAAGGTATGAAGGGATTCGTGTCGTCAATAGCATCAAGGAGAGGTTCACGGGAAGGACTCTTACTAAACTGATATTGATTCCCTGTTTTCGGATATAAAGATGGACGATCGCAGGCAATTTCTTTCTTTTTTTACCCCGCTCTGGTGCTGCATAAACAGAAGAGTCCTCATCTTCCGGGAACACACCTAAACCGAATGACACAAAGAAACGGCGTTTGTAGGCGCATCCTTATTCCGTTCAAAGCAATTAATTTTCTCACTTTACGAAGAGCCGCTATGTGTTTGCTAGCGTAGTGGGCCGTTTGTTGAAAACCTGGTCTGTTTGATATGACGTTTGAATTGGTGTTTCAGTTAAATGAGCAAGAATTTCTATCGGTGGCACTTCTGCACAGCTTGTTCCTAAGGTAGCCCTAACAATGTCATGTTTGTCCCTCACAATCTGTTTAATGCGTGGCCAGTTACAAGATGGATCAACAATCCCATCTTCAATGGGGCTGTCAGGAACATCAATCAACAAAGGATAAGAGGAGTTTTTAAGATGCTACACGAAGTGCGGCAAACTCTAGGACGATTAACAATCTCGTCTATTGTAGGGTCATTTCGGCAACATCAATTATCGCAATGAAGAATTTTTTTGTCAACTGTTTGTAAAGTATGACAAATGCTAGGATGATGTACTACTCCTATTGTAGGACTGTCAGAAACTTCAATTATCTCAGCAGAAGAAGAGTCTGTGTTGAATCTTGATGGAGGTTGACAAACGTGAGGTGAATCAGACCGATTTGCACAACCATAGTGACATCTGTGTTCTTGATTTTAAATGTTGTTTTTTTAAAAAAATAAAAAGAAAAAAAAACATATAAGACAGAAACATAAAGCCTTTAAAAATACAGATATCCAGAAAGAACATGCTAAACATTAAGAAAGTACATGAAGAAAATACATCCTAAATATTAAGCCATAGCAAAGAACATCAAAATTATTAGGAAATAATGTGTACAAATTCCAACATATTAATATGAAGCACATGTATCCAGAAAGTAAATGCTAAACATTAGTAACAAACTACATCAAAATCATTAGCAAACAATTCGTATAAATTCGACATATTGATATGAAGGACACGTATCCGTAAAGTAAATGCTAAACATTAAAAAAGTACATGAAGAAAATACATCCTAAACATTTAAAAATATTAAGCCATAGCAAAGTACATCAAAATCATTAGGAAACAATGCGTATAAATTTAGACATATTGATGAACCTGAGAAATAATAGTAGGACTAATTTATAATGAACATCTTCGAACATTAACAGCTAAGGAAACTATGTTAAATTCAAGCGGATGAAAAGTAAAACACGCTTGTTTTTAGCAAATAATTAAAGGCAAAGAGTATAACCTTCATTCCGATAGAGAGCGATAAGAGTAAATGAACGATCTGAGAATGAGAAAACGTGTAGGTACAATTTAATTGTGAGTTTATCAAAAAGTAATAAGATATTAAAGAGAAGAAGTTTAAAGTGGCGGTTTTTTTTAAAAAATTGGGTCATACTATAATTCCACAAGTCCATTTTTTATTTTATTTTTCTTTTTTTGTTTATTCCAACTACTAGAACCATTTGATACTCT
This sequence comes from Silene latifolia, assembly GCF_048544455.1. Classification (NCBI taxonomy): domain Eukaryota; kingdom Viridiplantae; phylum Streptophyta; class Magnoliopsida; order Caryophyllales; family Caryophyllaceae; genus Silene; species Silene latifolia. Next base: position 266,403,866 of record NC_133538.1, read on the forward strand.
ACTTTTATATACCCATTTTATAATTTAAAACTTTGATTAGGTCAAATTAGGATATATGGCCATTTAACACAATGGTAATGTTATAATTTGTCAATGTATTTTCTAAAAGTTCTAAATGTACTTTTTTGACATTCATAATGGGACGGGAAAGCGTTTAGGGTTGCATTAGGCGGACCGCTACCGCGAATCCACCTAATCCAACTCTAAACCCTTTCCCTTATGTGTGGTTTGTATAGCCGCAAGACCAAAAGACACCCAACAAGGGGCGAGTGAATCCATTTTTTGGGAAGGGATTAAAAATAGATCTTTGATGATTTATTAAACAGGTTTTCCTGTTTACATGTATATATTATGTAATTTATCTAAACAGTTTAATTAAAATGTCCATTATCTATATTCATAATGTGCATGTTTTGATAATTAGGTGCAACTAAAATATCATTAAGCACTGTTTGGAAAATGTACATTATATTATATTTAAAGGTACATTAAATTATTTTAAAAAGAACATGAAATATTAATTAAATTGTAATGCATGTGATCGTTTAATAAGATAGAAAACTTCAAAAGTTCATTCATATACTTATATTATGATGTCGTTATAGATAGATCTTTGAAGCGATTTTAGACCTATTTCCCTGTTTTCAATGTATAATAGTAATAAATGTGCTTTCAATTTAATTCAAATGTCCATTATGTATGTTTATAATGTGCATGTACTGTTTTACAGTAGAGATTTAAAAGCAGACCTGAAATGTACATTATATTATTTTGCTAATTCAGTACGTCATAAGTCGCTATTCAAGGAGATAATAACGTTCAAGTAAATAGCACGCCAAAAATAGACAAAAAAGTACTTTAATTAAGTGCAACAAAACATTGGTTCACAAATTCAACATTTTGCTTATGCAATTACAAATCATTACACATACTAACGTACACTAGAATTTAAAACATCATACTACATGAACAGGGATGTCATCAGACAAATTCTAACGTACTGCGTAGATAATATCTGAACATTAAATGTAATCACTAGCTTTAGAGAAATGACCCTTCTTCGCATGATCAGCAACAGTTTCATGGCAATCGTTGTGCTCGAACATAAGTAATGTGCATAGATATTTGTATCGTAACACTTTAAGCACGCTCCATTTGCAAAACAAGCCAACAATTAACAAGATAGGCAAAACACAATGAACATGAATTTCTTTAAAATAAGAACCAACACTCACATCATTTTTCATCGTGCCACATTTCCAAGAGATTAATCCCATAAATGTTTCCATGTGTCTCATTGTGTATATACCATAGTCATCAACATTGTAGTTATTTCTCCAACTAAGCTTTGCAACAATGGGATCCATAGCCAACACAATGTTGCTAGAGTCGGAAGTTTTTGGGTTCTCACCCAAAAACCTTCCAAAAGCATCAATCTATGACAAAACATTGTAAACGGTGTTAAGCGTGACTAATAGTCAAAAGTCAATAGAACAACAAAAATGTGTCAAATTCAAACATATCGTTAACAAAGTGGAGATACACCATATTTCTTGATGGCATCTTCATCCGAGAGTGAGTTGTCAAGAATGACGAAACGCTTCCTCACCAGGTCAACCACGTATAAGAAAAAGTGTTTCTCGTGTACAATTGGGAAAAAAAACTGAAATTACAAAACAAATGACGTACAACCATAAGTACAGTCAAACTCTTCAAAGGGTACATTTTAACTAATGATGAGGCACATGTAAAAAATGAGAACAGTACATTGCAATATAAAGTGACCTTATTTAATACAAACGCAAAGAAAATTCCCTTTGACTCAAGCAGTTGAAATAAAACAAAAGCAGAATGTAGACATGGAATGATAGTATGACTCATGGTCTATGTTCCCAACGTGTGCATATAGTTGCAACTGCTCATGCATATAAGATATTCCCCACATTGAGAAATTACAACATTAACATTGTAAATATTTTAAAAGTACATTTAGGACGTTTAGAAAGTACATTGAGAAATTATAGCATTAACATTGTGTTAAATGGCCATTTATCCTACTTTGGCCTAATCTGAATATTTTTAATATAAAATGGGTATATACAAGTTGAGGTTCAAATGAGTTTAGTAGTTGGAATTAATCTAGAGAAGAAAGAACTTATGCGATAATAGTATGTCTCAATTTTTTTAAAATGCAATACAACAATGGCAAAGAAAATTGCAAAGTATGTCAAGCAAACAATAACAACTTACGAGTGCGATAGAAGCTATTTCTATTCCCGGAAAAAGTCGCAACTCCATGTTTGCACGAGCCTCGAATAATTCATAAATTTTTTCATCACTTAAACCTGGGCTGGGTTTCGCTAATACAGCATCGCATGGGAAAGTAACGAAAGAGGGAAGTACAATATTTCAAAATACATATTACACAAAGCATTTAAGAGTGTATGTAAATGTACTTTTATGCACAAGCGTGGTAAAAAGAACCGCTTCGAGTACCAAGATTGTTTTCTTCCTCTTTACAATTCAAATATGATGACCAGCAATCAATGACAACACTCGAAACATGTTCAGACGGCTTTAATGACCACAAATGCATTCGCGTTGCAAAATAAGTCTTGTACGAATATAAGTGCTCACTAGAGCAAAAATATAACAAATTACTTGTCGGTGTGAAAAGTGAAAATGACATTCACAAAATGTTAATTTAACAAGTTCACATTTTAGATTACCTGGAACGACGATTGTTAGTGCCTCGGTCATCGAAAAACATAATCAGCCACTTGAAGGTGAACCGCAAAGAAGAGGCGTTAACACATTGGTGTCATCTTGGATAGCAGAAAACAACGGATCAAAACGAGATGATTGTTGCTTGTTGCTGGATAGAGGTATATAAGAAGGACTTGCCATGAAATGAACCCTTTTGGTAGTCAAGAAGATTCACCAGTGACACGGCAATCCCGTTTAACCCCTTTAGTTGCGGCTAACCTTGCCTCACTCTCAAAGAAAGTCTTTCTCCAACCCTAAATCGAACGAAAATTCACCAAAGTGATAGGTACAAATGAATTTCTCCACTTAGCACATTGTTCTCTGTGTTTAGCACGAGCAAGTTTCAATTTGTACGCTTTCTCACCGCATTTGCTACAAAGAATAAACTGTTCATCCTCATCTAGTGTGTCGGATTCCCACGGCGGTGCACACGACACATCTTCTGTACCACCACCATATGTCAAATATACAAATTCAGTTGCCGAATGGGCCTGTTTGACACACTCTTCACCTGGAAACATTGCAAACCAACCGCGTATTTCTCATCTAACACAACCATATCTTCCATGACTCTCTTTGTCAAGCAAAGTGTAGTCATCCGCAAACTCCCGGACAAGGCACAAAAAGATGAAGGTACATATTTAGTACTATAAAGGTACATCTTTAGTACTATGAAGGTACAAAGAAAATATTTCAAAGTGAATCTTGAAAAGGAATAGTGAATACTTCGAGAATCAATGGATATACCTCCGGAGACGAGTATGAAATTGGAGATTTTGTATCAGTACTAACATCCCTCGACACTCTCCGCACTTTTTCAACCACTTGTCTACATGGATTAGAAAATCTAATTCTTTCCATCAATCGACCTTTTACACGACCAAGACCAAACTGACCAGCTTCCATCTCCTGCTTTTCCCTTGAGAAAAGTGCAGCAGATGTCCAATTCAAAAGAGTATAGTAATCTCTCTCTACGAATCGTTTTTCATGGACAACACGGTCAACATAAACAAGCTGCAAGTAAAAACAGGATTATGACTGGAAAATGGCAGGTTTTAAAACCATAATAGCTAACAATAAATGTAACGCATAAGATTTGTACCATTAGAAACAGGAGAGGTCCACCAAAGTGATTCTTCTTCCCCTTCTTGACCCAATCCTTTGTGTTATACCGCAAACTCTCCATGACAAATTGACACCAATCAAGTCGACCAATGGCGGACACATTCCTCGCCGATTTTAGTACATGGTGATTGACGAACGGCTTTCGATTGTTGCGCATTAACAAAGACACAAAGCAAGCACCACAAAATTAATCTTAAATTGATCACTGTAATCATCATGACAAATAATATGCTCTTCAAGGGTCTTGATATCCACTTGACCATCAACATGAAATTGAGCTTTCCAATGCGCGTAAAACGCATCACATTCTGCATCTTCATCACTACAAAGATGAAAGTAAAACAGGTTTTCCTCCAATTGGGAGGCCAACAGATCATGAATACAAGAAGCAGAAACACGAAAGCTACTGTTTATCGGTAGAATGATGAAATCCGAATACGGGTTGTAGTTCTCAATTAACCAATAACCAAGGCGTAAAGGAAGCCTTGTAACCCTTAGCCAAAACAATGAAGAAAAACCAATCTCTTCCAGAGCACACCATTGGTTGTAATCAAGGTATCAAAGGACATCAACAAAACTTTTAGGTGACATCCGGGTGGTAATACGGGAGAACGTTGGAGTAGGATCATCAACAAGAGGACTAAGGTTGTTCAACCTCGGAGAAATACGGCGTGTAACAGTTCCAGGATCGCTTTGCGCTTCAATAATCGAAAGTAGTTTTGCATGTAATATTAATCGATTCTGTTGTGTTGTACATGTTTCACGAAGAAATGTCCTATCAGTTTTATTGAAATGTACATGATCTACAACAATAATGTGCACGCAATTATGACCTTTTCCATGTGGTCTTAAATTGATGCTTCTTACGTTAAAAGTACTTTAAATTCAACAAAAATTCAAAAAAGCACAAATTAGATCAAACTAAAAAACAACAAACAAATCGAAATGTATAAGCAAGTTACGAAATCAACAAACAATGCGACAAATACAAATTCCGATAGCATGCAAATGAAAACACAAATTTCGATTTTAAAAACAATATTGAACTCAAAATTCATCAATAAAATGAATAATCCGGCAAAATGAACATAAGAAACATTAATTTAGATTACAAGAGAGTTACATAAATTAAGGACGAAAGCAAGAAAAGCTTGAAGCTAAAAAGACTCACCTTCATGACGAAATAGGTAAGAGAAAATCCAAAGAAAGACGAAAATGCAACTCCACGAGAGAATAAGGAGAGAGAAATAGTTGAAAGCTTAACAAAGAAGGTCGGAATCCATGGTTGAAAGCTTAACGAAGAAGCGAGGTAAATTTCGGTGAAAAAGAAAGACAAAGCCCTCAAGTTTTGGTAAAGCAAACGCGTTATAGGCCCTTAGATTAGCCGCGTGGACAAGATCCAACGACCGACGCGCGTTCTCACGGTTCTCACGCTTGTGCCATTCTCATATGATCCGAAATCTTATTATTATTATTATTATTATTATTATTATTATTATTATTATTATTATTATTATTATTATTATTATTATTATTATTATTATTATTATTATTATTATTATTATTATTATTATTATTATTATTATTATTATTATTGTTATTGTTGTTATTATAATAATAATTAATATTATAATTTATTATTATTATTATTATTATTATTATTATTGTTTTTGTTATTATTATTATTATTATTATTATTATTATTATTATTATTATTATTATTATTATTATTATTATTATTATTATTATTATTATTATTATTATTATTATTATTATTATTATCATCATCATCATCATCATCATTAATTTATTATTAATTAATCATCCTCATTATTGTTATTATTATGAATATTATGGTTATTAAAATCAATAATATTCATATTGTGGACAAGGCCCTCGGGAACTGCGTCCGCGGGATCCACACAAGGCATAATCGACTCGAGGTTCTTTCGAATCGAATTAAGACATATTAGAGTCGCCACCAAGTTTTTTGGGAACTTGGAACCGTTCAAGTCAACTTTACACCTTTCATCGAAAAGCATAAAGCCAATCGACTACGAGTGATTAAAGATAAAGACTTGTACCCTATATCACTCGATTTGAATGACTCTCGTAATCCAATGGTATTAGACGGATCCACAAACCATAGATCTTGAGTAAGGGGTGAGGGTACGTGTTGGGAAGCCCATAAGGACACCCAACCCCGCCCGTCGATAACGGCCTCTACTAAGTCAAGTGTCGGATTTCAAACAAGGTCATAGCTACTACGATGTATGATATGCAAACGTTGTTTTAACCCTATCATGTGACAACAATTTCTATGTCGTTTTAGATGCAACTAAACTAACTTTGTCAAAGTTGTAATTTAGCATGTGGGTTGATTAATCTAACAACATACAAAACAAAGCAAACAAGGCTTAAGGGGGAATGGGGGAGCCGTTGGGATCTACCTATTACAAACCAGGCATTTCATGCCGACACAACGATAAATAAATTACAACTCGATCTAATTACAATTGCTACATACAACTCAAAACACGACACAAAACACACGGCCATTGGGCCTTGAAAACCGTGCACATGAGGGTGGCCCACGGCTCACATGACCCACGGTCCTTGGGTCACTCCTCGTAATGCTTGCTCGCGCTTAATCTCATCGAATTAGACATAAGGCTACGCACCAAAGCATGCATTAGCATAAACCGGGCCATGTTGCTTTAGACAACATGCGGTTTACTACGCTCCTACAAGCATTGGGGAACAACCGTCTAACCAAACAAGACTAAGGTTTTTTGAAAAGGTTTTGACTCAATAAAAGAAAACCAACTTGAAAGGTTACAACTCGATAAACAAACGATAAATTACAAACAATGAGATAACGAGAAAACAAACGGTATAAAAACAAAACGAGAAAGGTAAAGAAAACGGCCACCTCACGGCCCAAACCAACGGCCACCCTCACGGCCAAGACGAGGCCAACCTAGTTCCTAAGTTAGATTCATTGGTTAGATCGAATGATTGCGAAAAGGGATAGGAAACAAGTTAGAAAACGAGTTAAAAAAACGGTGTTGATTGATTGTCGCCTGAGGGTGCATTCTACACGGCCTAAAGGGTCTAATTAGGTCAAATTCGCTAATTAATTTAACTCATCGAGTGTCAATAAGAAGGTGCTAATCACGCACTCTTATACTAGCGAGAAATTAGGTGAAAAGAGAGATGCATTCAATTATTTATTAATCGTCGATTGATTTTATAACTTACGTCGAAGCCACCTATCGTGTCTAATTAGATTATTAAATTAAATTAATGTCATCTAAATACGTCATAGGTTAACAATCAGAGGTTAAACTAACATACAACGGGTCCTAGGGTATGTCGATTTGGCGAAACAAAGAAAGGGGTCGAAAGCGATGAAAGTTAGACAACTCGTTTTATTTATGCCCTACCTTGAACACGAGGATATGTAAATGAGACGGGGTGTACGACCGACAGAAGTAGCGGTTTCTTTTCCCATCTCAAGTCAACGCGGGTGTTCATGGTGGTACTTTAACTCATACTCGGACTAACTAGTTTCATAGTTAATTTAAAACAAACGATAAACAAAACGAAAAAACAAACAAAAAAACAAACTATAAAAAAGGCATAAAAAAAACGAAATAAAAAAAGGAGAGAGAAGGGGATTTGATGCACCCTCAACCTACATGTATCGTTGACACCGTCTTGGGTCGTAATTGATGGTAGATTTTATCTCGAGAGGCCGTCGTCGACGAAGAATAAAGCAAACACGCGTTTTGGAAAGTTTCTGGACAGCGATTTTAAAACAGTGATATCTCCTTCGTTTCACGACGAAAATTCGATCCGAAAGATGTTTTGGAAACTAGAAAGAGAGGAGAACAAGGATCTTAAAGCAACCCCTGCTCGTTTTGGGTTAATGGGCACGAAAAACGAGCACAAACAGAACTGGACAGACAAGAAGAAACCGCGAAAACAGAGTGTTATTTCACTCTGTTTTTCGAGGGATTTCGTGTACTCTCAAGGGCAATTTGGCTCGTAATTCTTTGTCTAATATGTAGATGGATGTTATGTGGTTAATTAGGAACAAGAAACTCGAGTTTTTATGGAGGTTTGATGGAGGAACGAATGGGTTTTCGAAGAGGACACACAAACAGTTTCAGTTTGTGTGTCGGTTTTGTTTAGGGTTTTTGAAGGATGTTTAGGGTTTTTTTCTGAGGTTTAAAGCTTGTATGTGATACTTGGATGTATGGAGAACTTAGAGGAATGAATGTATGGTGAAGGGGTGGTATTTATAGGGAGTTAAAGTAGGTTAAAAGAGAGGAGGAGGCAGTCGGGCTCAATCCCGTATGGCTGCTGTCCATCGGTTTTTGTGAGGGTTTGAGGGGGGTTTTCTTGGTGATTAAGCTAGGATAATATGGGTAGGATACTAGGGTATGGGTTAGGGTTAATGGGTACGGGTCTTGGTAGTGTTTGGAGCGGGTTTGGGCTCGAGAATTGGCTCGCAAAAACAGGGGGCTCGGTTTATGCGTGGGCTGCTTGTGAGGGGTTTGGGACGAGGATTTGGGCCATGGTATGGGGGTTCGAACATGGGTGGATGGGTATTGGTCTAGGTGGGTTAATGTACTCGAGATTCGTGCCAATTCGCAAAGGAAACGGGCTCAAAAACCGAGCTAAAAACGAGCTCAAAAACAAGTGTTCAAAACGAGTTTTCTTCGCTTTTCAAATCGATTTTTCAAATCAATTAATAAATTGAAATAAATGACTTTTCAAATCAAACATTCTCATAAAATGATTTTTCAAATCAAATATTTATTTTATTTTCAATAAAATAAACTTAAGAAAATAAATTCAAAATAAAACTTTAATTTAAATATCATTTAAATTAAATGAATAATGAATTCACTTAAAAAACACATTAATTTTAAATATCATTTAAAATAACAAAATGAACTTACTAAAAACATTAATTTAAATATCATTTAAATTAACAGAATGAATTCACTAAAAACATTAATTTAAATATCATTTAAATTAATAAAATACTTCATCGACGACGCCCATTCTACCTCGTAAAACGAGCTCCAAATAATGACAATGACAACTAAAGAATACATGTGTCCTATCATCATCGGGTGTTTGTCGGGTTCTCTATGAATTCCAATATCGACGGATATGGGTATCTACAGAGCCCCCACTTTGACTGAGGCTTGGACAAGGCGAAAGTCAAAGTATACCCCAGGTCCCTCTCGACCTGAGGATTCTGCGGGTCGTTTATAGTCCATTAGACTTGCGTATATAAGCTCGCCAGCCATAAGAAGAGATCATACCTGAAACTTCGTTGGGGGATTGACTCTTGCTTCTGTTGTGTCGAAATATCATCGTTGGTCATCGACCCATAAATTGCATAAATGGTGGGTTGAGCCTTATCCTTAGGCGCCACGTATCCGTTTCGACGGAATCAAACCGCGTCGTAGTTCGGCCATCGCCGACACATGCCCAAAGTTTATCATCTCTTTGGCGTTTGTCCAAAATTCATCATCTCACGACATTTGCCCAAAATTTATCATCTGGGCACTTGTCCGAATGGGACGGGACTTTCCAAGGAGGTTGCCGCCACTTTCATCATTTGCTTTCACCGTGGAATTCTTCCATTTCATACTCTTGTATTGAATTGAATTCAGAGTGGATGTCATCCTTTACATCTTGATAATGGTCTCTGAAGCCAACGGCCAGAGCCCCTTTTAATGGCTCTAAAGTCGAAGACTTTAGAGCCCCATTGAAGCATATCCCGCTACATTTGAAACACAAAAACGTACTAGCAATAATCATCACATAAGCACATTTGGATCATCGATCCTAAAATTAGATCATTTGAAAGATTGGGTCATCGACCACAAAATTGAATTTGAAAATTTTGAATGATTGGGCCATCGACCCGACTTTTGAATTTGAAATGAATCACTTGGATGCTGGGTCGTCGACCCAAAAAGTTTTTGAAGTTTTTGAAATTTCGAAATTCTGAAATCTTTGGCATTTTGAAATCGAACCTTGACGGTGAGCGTGAAATACGACTCGAGACACTCCGTATGACCCGTAAACAACGTGGCGAGTCCGCTACCGCAAAACAAAAAAAGAAAATAAACCGTAAGTGTGCACGGGCTTTAATTCAAATATGGACTTGTCGAGGGTAGAAATGTAAATCGGCCGTTCTGGCGCCAAAAGATGGCAAATGGGAATCACAAGGTCGTCGGACTTGGGATGGAGATATCGTATGGCATGGGTGTGCTCCCGAGGGCACATGGGAATCAAGATCACTTGGCATCGACAAGGTGGATTAAACTCACAGAGGAACAACGTTGGCTTCGCCCAGACACTAAACACAGGTTAATTTTATGAGAACACTTAGGCATCACATATCACTCTTGTTGGGAACATTCTGTCACTCTTCTCCTCGCCTCCTTTCTTTTCAGCGAGTATTCATCATTTCTTGCCACCGCCTTCTTTCTTTTCAGCGGGCTTTTAAAATTTTTCTTCCACGCCTTCTTTCTTTTTCAGCGGGTTTTTATTATTTTACGTTCCCAACGCAAACCTACATCTATATGACTTGGCATCTTTGCCTAAACCGTTAGATAAAGCTCATTCCGAGACTTTACACTACTCATCTGAACCTATATCCTCGTCCTAGCCTACGTCGAGTGCTAAGACTGAGAAGACTCCTAAGACCGACTCACAAAGCGACAGGTGTGTGGAAACGGTTGGGTTCAAAGGCACATTCGGCTCACCTTAGAAGGGAGGCTTGGTCCTCGCTTGAGTGTAAAAGATAGGCTGGGCCCTCGGGAGGAAATGACGATCCCTCCTAAGAAGCGCGCTAGACAGCACACAACTACCCCTCCTCCACAGGAGCCTCGGTCACGTGACCCAAAAGGCAAAGGGAAAAAAGAAGATGCAGGAGCCTTCGACTCCAATCTATTATTTAATACTACTACTTATTATTTGTTGCTAGCTATTTTCTTTTTTTCTTTTGAAGGATGTAATGGGCATCGCCCGATCTTTAATAAGACTTACTATCTATTAAAAATTCCAGTTTCTGCATAAAATTTCATTTTATTTAAAGGAAGGGTCGGTTGTACTCTTTTAAAGAGTCGCCTACGATTCTGTTATCAACAGAATCAAACCGAGCTCGTAGTTCCACAAAACAAACGCGCTACAATCATCGATTTATAACGCACAAAAAGCAGCGAAGCAAAAGTGCCGCGGCCTAGACTCGCTCACGAGCACTGCAATTCAAAATTTTATTTTGTGACATTGAGAGTGAGTTCTAAGGATAGTATTTCTTCATTGATCCAAATTGCCGGATTCGCAAAGTCATTTCCGTCTAGATCCTGGTCTAAGTGCCCCTCCCGATAATATCTTCTTTACTGTAAGGACCGCCCAATTTGGCTTGAATTTTCCCCTCGGTCGATCGGTAGTAAAGCGCGCACGACTTTAGGACCAAATCCCCATCCTTTATTCCTCGAGGTTTCACCTTTTGGTTAAATGCCCTTTGTATCCTTTTCTGATAGAGTTGAACATGGTGTAATGCATTTAACCGTCACTCGTCGAGCATGACCAAGGAATCATACCTGGCTTGCAGCCGGTCACCAGTGGACCCGACTTTCTAACAGGATCCTTAAAGAAGGTACCTCTAATTCGATAGGCTGAACTGCTTCCATCCCATATGTTAAGTAGAACGGAGTTGCTCCAGTGGCTGTGCGAATAGACGTCCTATATCCCCATAGTGCGAATGGTATCTTCTCTGGCCATTCGCGATAATTGTCAGTCATCTTTCTGAGAATCACAAGAGTGATTGTCTTGTTGGCGCTTCTACCGCACCATTTGTTTGAGGTCGATACGGTGACGACTTGTGGTGTTTGATTTTATACTTTTCAAGTATTACTAGATTCACTGGGAAGTGAGTGCCATGATCGCTAATGAGCTCATGCGGCACCCCATATCTGCAAATGATTTCATTCTGAATGAACTTGTTACCTGCTTCGCTTGTAGGACTTTGTATGATTTCACTTCTACCCACTTCGTGAAGTAATCGATGGCGACTAACATGAAGCAATGCCCACCTGTTCCAGATGGGTTGAACTTTCCAATAATGTCGATTCCCCATGTTGAGAAAGGCCATGGTGATGTCAAAGTGTATAACAGTGATGGCGGCACATGCTGTATGTTTGCGAAGATTTGGCAATTGTGGCAATGTTTGACATATTGGTGACAATCTGTCTCCATCGTTGTCCAGTAATACCCTAATCTCATGATTTTACGAACCAGCATATGGGCATTCATGTGTGGGCCACACTCTCCGTCATGGACTTCTTCCATGACTCTTTTCGCAGTTGGTGAGTCTATGCATCGCAGAAGGACATTTTGCGCGGTCTTCTTGTACAATTGTCCGTCATTGGTTCTAACGAACTGAGCGGCTAGCATTCGAATAGCGCGCTTTCCGCGGTTATCCATGTCGGTTGGATACTCTCCTGATTCTTTAAATTTCAGAATAGCATGATACCAAGGTTCGACCTCGGTTTCTTCTGTGTCTCCGATTACATTAACATAGGCGGGTGATGATCTTCGTTCGACACATATCAAAAGATAGTATCCATATGATCGTGTATGTTGATCGAGCAAACTAGCTTTGATAGTGCATCCGCAAACCGGTTTTCATCTCTCGGGGAGGTGCACGTATTTGACATCGGCGAACAACTTTTCTAGTTCTTCGATTTTTGCTTGGTACGGAGCCAAGCTATCACTTCGGGTTTTCCACGTCCCGGCCACTTGATTGATCACTAATGACGAGTCCCCATGTACTACAAGCTTTTTGATGCCTAACTCGAGAGCACTGTGCAAACCGAGTAGGCATGCTTCATATTCAGCCGCGTTATTAGTGACGTTAAAGTCCAACTTGATCGAAATAGGAACATGTTCACCTTCCGGTGAAATGAGTAGAACTCCTATCCCGTATCCCCTATAGTTCGATGCTCCATCGAAATAGAGGTCCCACGTATCATTGTCTATGTGAACGATATCTTCGTCGGGAAACGACCATGTATCCACAACCTCAGTTTCTTCTATCGGATTATCCGCCAGAAGTCTCGCAACCGCCCTTCCCTTTATCACTTTCACGGTACATATTTCGTGTCGAACTCGGAAAGCATTAGAGTCCATCTTGACACCCTGCCATTCAGAACCGGTTTTTCAAACAAGTATTTGATTGGGTCCATCTTCGAGTGGATGCAGACACTATGACTGAGCATGTAGTGCCGTAACTTCTTTGTCGCCCATACTAAAGCCAAACATGTCTTTTCGAGCTGAGTATACTTGATTTCATACTCCATGAACTTTTTACTAATGTAGTAAATTGCTCTTTCCTCTTTATCGACTATCTGCGCCAAAGATTGCCCCCATTGCAGATTCGTGAATCGTAAGATACAACAAAAGTGGTAACCCAGCCGTTGGTGGGCTAAGCACGGGAGGGGAAGATAGTATTTCTTTGATCTTATCGAACGCATCTTGACAGTGATCATCCCATACGACGTGTTCCCCGACCTTCAATTTCTTGAAAATTGGCTCGCATATCATCGTTAGCTTTGCCACGAACCGACTTATATATTGGATTCTTCCCAGGAAACCTCGAATTTCCTTCTCGGTTTTCGGGTGAGGCATTTCCATTATGGCCTTTATTTTCGATGGGTCCACCTCGATGCCACGGTGGCTGACGATGTGGCCCAACAATTTGCCGGATGTGACTCCGAATGCGCATTTTTGTGGATTCAACCTCATGTTATACTTGCGCAATCGTTCGAAGAATTTGCGTAGTGTACCAAGGTGGCCATCACGCTCCTTTGACTTGACAATCATGTCGTCGACATAAACCTCGACCTCCTTGTGCATCAAATCATGTAGCAATGTTGTCGCGGTCCTCTGGTATGTAGCCCCTGCGTTTATCAACCCAAAAGGCATTACTGTGTAGCAATAGGTTCCCCATTGCGTTCTGAACGCAGTCTTATGCATATCTTCTTTCGCCATCTTGATCTGATTATAACCGGCGTATCCATCCATAAAGGATAGTAACGCGTGTTTTGCTGTGTTGTCAACCAGGATGTCGATGTGAGGTAATGGGAAATCGTCCTTCGGACTTGCCTTGTTTAAATCTCGGAAGTCAACACAAACCCGAACTTTACCATCTTTCTTAGGCACTGGAACGACGTTAGCCACCCAGTCCGAGTATTCTGACACCTTGATGAACCCAGCCTTGAGTTGCTTGTCGATTTCTTCCTTGACTTTCAAAGACCAATCTGTGTGCATTTTGCGTAGCTTCTGCTTGACTGGCTTATACCCCGGCTTGATTGGGATCCTGTGCTCTGCAATTTCCCTATCAATGCCTGGCATGTCTTTGTAGGACCATGCGAAAACATCTTTGAACTCATGCAACAAATCAATGAACCCCTGTCTTTCGGTGGGACTTAAAGTAGTTCCTATTTTAAGCTCCTGTGGTTCTAAGGTTGTACCTACATTGATGGTTTCGGTATCTTCGATGACCGAGGTTTTCTGTTCGTACTCTTCCAACCCTTTTATCAACTGTAGAGGTGGTTCCACTTCTTCTTCTTCTTCTTCTTCGACCAACTGTTCATCCTCGACCTCAGTCTCAATGTCATTATTAAAACAATCATTTTCAAAAATTGAATTGCAATGTAAGTAAGACGAGTCGTAAGCAAACTGGTTCATATTATTATTGATTTGAAATTGCGCGAAATGCGCTAACATTTGAGCCAACTGGTCAGAGCTCAGTGGCGAGATAGGGGTATTCGGGACAGCCCGGAATACCACCATTAGGAAAAGGTGCATAGGAAGGGAAAGCTAGGGAGGGGTATTTTCAACACCTGACTCCTTAGACTCAATCTTAGGACCTATCTCGACTCGGACTCGACTCGACTCGGACTCGACTGAATCGGTAACATCATTTGGCTTGAACATCTCTCCTTCTCCCGTTGTCAACTTGAAAAGAAGTCCTTTGTTGTCAGTCCACTTGATTGTTTTCCGCCATCCCGTGTTGGTCCTAAGAGGATCCACATCGGTGATGAGGGTAGATGGGTCGAACCGCTCGCTTCTCAGGATCATGCTTACCAAATCTTCATTTGGTATTGGTGATTTCTTTTCTTCACCGAAAAGGAGACCCATGGCTTTCTCGTCATTTATTGGGTCAAGCTTGGTTTCTATTGGCATCACGGTCAGAATGTCTTCAGGGATGTAGTAGCAATCTTGGAATACTTCGATTCCTGGGACCATAAGGTTCTTCTTTGGGTCAAAGATAGGTTCGGGGAAGTCCATGCAAGGGAGTTCTTCCCCAGCTTTCACGAAGTGACCATTGAGAGTTAGGTGATACGGTCCCATTTTAATATCTCGATCTTCGATCGTTCTTCCCCTCTTTTCCCGTAGATCTTTCTCAGTGGGCTCATATCCAAGCCCGAAGGTTACTCCTTTGGCTACGGGTGGTTTCAATTCGAAAGCCTCCTCTTTTCTAGGATATAATGAGAAACCGAAGTACTTCCCAGTTTTGAGAATCACCTCGCAGACATGACTTCCCGTATATAGATCCATATTTTCGGAGTTCAGCTCGATCATGTTGACAATCTCGAAACCACATGCGTCATTGGTAGCTTCGACCCTTACTTCGAAAGTAATGTCTCCTCCCGCTACAGTAATTGGCGTGGCGTCAATGGTGACGGTTTTGCCATTGAGTGGGACCTTGATTTTTCGATGCAGCGTTGATGTTACGGCCTTCGCAGCATGGATCCAGGGCCTTCCCAACAATAAGTTGAAGGATGAGCATATGTCAATCACTTGGCAACTTATTTTCTTTTCCACTTGCCCAGTCTGTACTACCAGGTCGACAAGTCCACTCACTCGACGCACAGTGCCGTCGAATGCCCGAACCGTCTGCGTCGTGGGGATGAAGTCATTCTTCTCCAAGCCCAGAATGTGCGCCGTTTTCAGAGGGAGTACGTTGACGGCCGATCCGTCGTCAACCAAGGTCATAGGGATATGCTTGTTGAGACACACGGTAGCAATATAGAGGGCCAGGTTATGTCGAGGCCCGAACGGTGGCAGATCTTCGTCGGAGAATGTCACACCGTTGGTAATCTGAGGCCGATTCTGGGCGATGTGAGTGACCATGTCCGCAGGAGTAGTATTCGACGACACGGTCATGTTCATCAAAGCTTGTAACAAAGCTTGACGATGTTCGAAAGAGCTCAAGATAAGTTGCCAGATAGATACGTCGGCCTTAGTCTTTTGGAGTTGCTTGATGAGGGAAGCCTCGGAGGTCGACCCTTCACCAAGAACTTCGACCACTGCCGGCTCCTTTTGAGGTGCCTTACTCGGGATATCCTTAGCTTTCTCCACACGATATGGGCACCCGGATCTAGTCAAATGGTTTGACTCTAGGGCATCTTGCCTCACTTTTAAGATTTCTTCTTGGGTGTGAGGAATTGTCGCACCTTTGACGAGGTAAACATCATCCTCGTCATCGGCCCAAACGCCATTGATTTCATTGCCGCTTCGGAGTATGTAAGGAGTACAATCGACAATAAAATCCCCGAATGTGATCTCGTTTCTCGAGCTTGGTAGGAATTCGGAGCAATCCACGAATATTCTTCCGACGAAAACCCCTTTTAGACGACATGGGCGAATCAAGTGAGAGTAATCGACACTATCTTTGGTAGAGACAAAGTTAGTGTGGTCGCCAAACGGATTGGTGACGTTGTTAGGCTTTATGGCCGGGATTGGGAGCGTTCCGTTCTCAATCATATCTTGAATTTCGTGCTTTAGTCTAAAGCACCTCTCAGTATCGTGTCCCTTCCCTTGATGAAAGGCACAAAGAGGCATTCGGTTTATACCATTTGCCTTGTTGATCAGCAGGAGGGTCCGGAGTTGGACCAATGGGCTTCAATTTTCCTTGGGCCATAAGCCTTTGGAGAGCATAGGCGTAAGTGCACCCGATATCAGTGAATACCCTCGGAGCTTGGCGCGGAGGCCTTTTTGACTGTCCATCTAAGAGATTGACAGTTTCAACAAAGTGGGCCGCTGCGGGCGCTTTTGCTTTAGATGACGAAGCCCCTTGGTATCCCTTTGGCTTCTCAGCTTCAGCCATTCGGACATCGTCCTCTACCTTTATCCCGATCCTTATCAATTCTTTGAAAGAACCAAAATTTTGGTATTTCAGAGCATTACGGTAAACCGGTCGTAAATTCTTCACGAACTTATCTACCATTTCAACTTCATCAGGCTTTTTAGCTAACTTCACGCTTTCAGCGCGCCATCTTGCGAGGAATTCAGTAAAGCCCTCTTTCTCCTTTTGCGTCATAACCTCCAAAGTTCTTATGTTGGTTTGAATCTCGACGTTGTCGATAGTGCTTACGTAACTCCGCCGTAATATCTTCGAAAGTGGGGAAGTTCTTGAGGTCAAGATTATAGAACCAAGCCTTTGGGTGTTCACCCGGAGATTGGGCGAAAATTTCGAGAGCATATCGCAGGTACTCCCTTCGGTGCTAAGTACCCTTTATAGGCCTTAACATGGTGGATGGATCTTGGTGCCCTTGAACTTTGGGATGTCGTGAGTACCATGTTCGTGGGCAACTTGTCCTGAACTGGGGCATAGGCCCTAGCATTCTCATAGTGGATATTCTTCCCTTGGGAGAGCTTCAAACGGTCCTCGATGAACTTGAACCGTTTCTCCAAATCAGTCAGAGGTGGAGTAGATGAAGAGGAATCTTCAACCAACTTAGACTCGATCACATCCATTCGGGTCATCATGAGGTTCACGGCCTCCGTGAGCTTGTTGATAGCATCTTCCATTGCTTGACGTCGGGTTTTGGGCGGCCTTTCTACAAGAAAACCCCGTACTGAGTCAATATTTAAAGTAAGAGCCCCTGCACACTTAAGGACACGACCCTAACTTGACTTGAACAAAGACTCGACTTGAGATTGACTAACCAAAGGTTCAACTCACGGTTTGATTTAGACATCGGTTCATTTTAGACTCGACAAAACGACATGACTCAAACTGTCATAACTCGATTCTAAACTGGACTCGGTGTGACTAAACCCGTGATTGGGCTAACATAGCCCAGGGTTCGAGTGAAACGTCCATAAGGCCTAGCTTGGGCGTTTTTTTTATGGACTATTCTAGACCAAAAGGTCGACCAACATGACTCAAAGCCCAAGAGGTGAGTTTGGGTGACCCAACAAGGTCGTGTTCTAGACTCTTAGAACAAACCCGGCCTAACACGGCCATGACCCGGACATGACTCGACGCATTTCATGCTTGGTTGGGGTTCGAGAAACATTTTGGATCGGATTTGGAAAAAACGAAGGATTGATTTGAAAATGAGATTTGAAATGGGCAGCATGCCGGCTATAAAAGCTCATTTTTGGGCCGAAATTTCTAGTCCTATTTGGGCAAGCATTCGCGTTTTGAAAATCATGCTAGGTTTGAAAGTAATTTGTTCAAAAGTTCGGTTTTGAAAAGGACTTGGAATTTTCGAAAAAAGGACTCGGGAAAACACATTGCACATTGTCATTCTCATGTTATAAGGATGTATGCTCCTAGACATCTCTAAGTCTCGGCAAGTCTTCTATAAGAAGGTCTATGCCCTCCATCCTTTTATGCGGTCTAATAGAGCGAGGTGTCTTAAGGTAAAGTACCTAGAAGATCGTCCCCACCCTCAAGAACCACGCGAGGCGAAGTGGAAGCGAGCAATGTGCAACTTCCTGGCATAGTGGGACGTCGTCCCCCACGCATCACGAAGAAACGCTGGGACGGCCCGGGCAAGTCCTTAAGGGTTTATGCATGAATCGTAGCACTATGAGTAATGTTTTACTTTCCAACACTTTCTTTTCAAGTTTCACCTCGGAGGAAAAGACCCTAGAAACACAATGTAACTAGTCCTCTTTTCCCCAATGAGTCGCCAAATCGTGGACAAGGCCCTCGGGAATCTGCGTCCGCGGGATCCACACTGCATAATCGACTCGAGGTTCTTTCGAATCGAATTAAGACATATTAGAGTCGCCACCAAGTTTTTGGGAACTTGGAACCGTTCAAGTCAACTTTACACCTTTCATCGAAAAGCATAAAGCCAATCGACTACGAGTGATTAAAGATAAAGACTTGTACCCTATATCACTCGATTTGAATGACTCTCGTAATCCAATGGTATTTAGACGGATCCACAAACCATAGATCTTGAGTAAGGGGTGAGGGTACGTGTTGGGAAGCCCATAAGGACACCCAACCCCGCCCGTCGATAACGGCCTCTACTAAGTCAAGTGTCGGATTTCAAACAAGGTCATAGCTACTACGATGTATGATATGCAAACGTTGTTTTAACCCTATCATGTGACAACAATTTCTATGTCGTTTTAGATGCAACTAAACTAACTTTGTCAAAGTTGTAATTTAGCATGTGGGTTGATTAATCTAACAACATACAAAACAAAGCAAACAAGGCTTAAGGGGGAATGGGGAGCCGTTGGGATCTACCTATTACAAACCAGGCATTTCATGCCGACACAACGATAAATAAATTACAACTCGATCTAATTACAATTGCTACATACAACTCAAAACACGACACAAAACACACGGCCATTGGGCCTTGAAAACCGTGCACATGAGGGTGGCCCACGGCTCACATGACCCACGGTCCTTGGGTCACTCCTCGTAATGCGTGCTCGCGCTAAATCTCATCGAATTAGACATAAGGCTACGCACCAAAGCATGCATTAGCATAAACCGGTCCATGTTGCTTTAGACAACATGCGGTTTACTACGCTCCTACAAGCATTGGGGAACAACCGTCTAACCAAACAAGACTAAGGTTTTTTGAAAAGGTTTTGACTCAATAAAAGAAAACCAACTTGAAAGGTTACAACTCGATAAACAAACGATAAATTACAAACAATGAGATAACGAGAAAACAAACGGTATAAAAACAAAACGAGAAAGGTAAAGAAAACGGCCACCTCACGGCCCAAACCAACGGCCACCCTCACGGCCAAGACGAGGCCAACCTAGTTCCTAAGTTAGATTCATTGGTTAGATCGAATGATTGCGAAAAGGGATAGGAAACAAGTTAGAAAACGAGTTAAAAACGGTGTTGATTGATTGTCGCCCGAGGGTGCATTCTACACGGCCTAAAGGGTCCGATTAGGTCAAATTCGCTAATTAATTTAACTCATCGAGTGTCAATAAGAAGGTGCTAATCACGCACTCTTATACTAGCGAGAAATTAGGTGAAAGAGAGAGATGCATTCAATTATTTACAGAATCGTCGATTGATTTTATAACTTACGTCGAAGCCACCTATCGTGTCTAATTAGATTATTAAATTAAATTAATGTCATCTAAATACGTCATAGGTTAACAATCAGAGGTTAAACTAACATACAACGGGTCCTAGGGTATGTCGATTTGGCCGAAACAAGAAGGGGGTCGAAAGCGATGAAAGTTAGACAACTCGTTTTATTTATGCCCTACCTTGAACACGAGGATATGTAAATGAGGCGGGGGTGTACGACCGACAGAAGTAGCGGTTTCTTTTCCCATCTCAAGTCAACGCGGGTGTTCATGGTGGTACTTTAACTCATACTCGGACTAACTAGTTTCATAGTTAATTTAAAACAAACGATAAACAAAACGAAAACAAACAAAAAACAAACTATAAAAAAGGCATAAAAAAACGAAATAAAAAAGGAGAGAGAAGGGGATTTGATGCACCCTCAACCTACATGTATCGTTGACACCGTCTTGGGTCGTAATCGATGGTAGATTTTATCTCGAGAGGCCGTCGTCGACGAAGAATAAAGCAAACACGCGTTTTGGAAAGTTTCTGGACAGCGATTTTAAAACAGTGATATCTCCCTCGTTTCACGACGAAAATTCGATCCGAAAGATGTTTTGGAAACTAGAAAGAGAGGAGAACAAGGATCTTAAAGCAACCCCTGCTCATTTTGGGTTGATGGGCACGAAAAACGAGCACAAACAGAACTGGACAGACAAGAAGAAACCGCGAAAACAGAGTGTTATTTCACTCTGTTTTTCGAGGGATTTCGTGTACTCTCAAGGGCAATTTGGCTCGTAATTCTTTGTCTAATATGTAGATGGATGTTATGTGGTTAATTAGGAACAAGAAACTCGAGTTTTTATGGAGGTTTGATGGAGGAACGAATGGGTTTTCGAAGATGACACACAAACAGTTTCAGTTTGTGTGTCGGTTTTGTTTAGGGTTTTTGAAGGATGTTTAGGGTTTGTTTCTGAGGTTTAAAGCTTGTATGTGATACTTGGATGTATGTAGAACTTAGAGGAATGAATGTATGGTGAAGGGGTGGTATTTATAGGGAGTTAAAGTAGGGTAAAAGAGAGGAGGAGGCAGTCGGGCTCAATCCCGTATGGCTGCTGTCCATCGGTTTTTGTGAGGGTTTGAGGGGGGTTTTCTTGGTGATTAAGCTAGGATAATATGGGTAGGATACTAGGGTATGGGTTAGGGTTAATGGGTACGGGTCTTGGTAGTGTTTGGAGCGGGTTTGGGCTCGAGAATTGGCTCGCAAAAACAGGGGGCTCGGTTTATGCGTGGGCTGCTTGTGAGGGGTTTGGGACGAGGATTTGGGCCATGGTATGGGGGTTCGAACATGGGTGGATGGGTATTAGTCTAGGTGGGTTAATGTACTCGAGATTCGTGCCAATTCGCAAAGGAAACGGGCTCAAAAACCGAGCTAAAAACGAGCTCAAAAACAAGTGTTCAAAACGAGTTTTCTTCGCTTTTCAAATCGATTTTTCAAATCAATTAATAAATTGAAATAAATGACTTTTCAAATCAAACATTCTCATAAAATGATTTTTCAAATCAAATATTTATTTTATTTTCAATAAAATAAACTTAAGAAAATAAATTCAAAATAAAACTTTAATTTAAATATCATTTAAATTAAATGAATAATGAATTCATTTAAAAAACACATTAATTTTAAATATCATTTAAAATAACAAAATGAACTTACTAAAAACATTAATTTAAATATCATTTAAATTAACAGAATGAATTCACTAAAAACATTAATTTAAATATCATTTAAATTAATAAAATACTTCATCGACGACGCCCATTCTACCTCGTAAAACGAGCTCCAAATAATGACAATGACAACTAAAGAATACATGTGTCCTATCATCATCGGGTGTTTGTCGGGTTCTCTATGAATTCCAATATCGACGGATATGGGTATCTACACATATTAATATAATTAATACTATTACTATTATTATTATTATTATTATTATTATTAATATGAATATGAATATTAATTAATAATAATATTGTTAATAACATTGTTAATGTTAATATTACTATTATTAATACCTTTTTCATATACGAACTTTACTCTTTCACATACATTTTTTCATAACGTTCTATTTTGTACCCTTTTCACCTAAAACTGAACCAAGTGAACTCTTAAATCAATATTTTTCCCTAAAACTGAATTTAATTGCTCAAATGACTTCAAACTTACAAGATGGATTCTAATTTATCAAATAATAAATTAATTTACTTGTTATCAGTTATTAATATTATTTGTTGAGTTTTAATTAATCAACCAAATTTGATTTATTTGTTAAAGTTGAAATTAGGGTCTGTCAATTTTTATTTATCTAATTAATTAAATTAAGATTGTTAGTGCTTCGTGATGACTACCTAATCAGTCAAATTAGGTTGATAAACGGCTAGACTTTGGACATCAATCTAGCAAATCGGTGCTCAATTATTTCACCTAATTAGATTGATGATGAAACGTGGTTCATGATGGCTACCTAGTTAATCATTATTATTATTATTATTATTATTATTATTATTATTATTATTATTATTATTATTATTATTATTATTATTATTATTATTATTATTATTATTATTATTATTATTATTATTATTATTATTATTATTATTATTATTATTATTATTATTATTATTATTATTATTATTATTATTATTATTATTATTATTATTATTATTAATATATTAATATATTAATATTAATAATATTAAAATTATTAATATTAATATTATTATTTGATTCAATTCACTCAATCACTCGATTGATTAAATTCGGCTCTATTGATTGATTGATTCGATTCACTCCATTCGATTGATTCAACTCACTTCAGTTTAGCTCAGCTTCATCCGATTGATTTTTCGATTCGATTCGATTCGGCTCCATTCGATTCGGCTAAGTTCAGTTCAGCTCTAAAAAGCCAGAAAGAACAGGGCCTAAGTCTAATATAGGTTATACTCGGTCCACTTGGTCTACTCGGTCGAGTGGACGCCTTAGAAACTACGAGGTATTACAATCTTCCCTCATTAAAAAGAACTTCGTCCCTGAAGTTCACACACGACTCTAACAAGGTACTACTAACTCTATACTCTATATCCCATCACAATCTCGGTCCTTACTCTCCTTTCACAACGCTACGGTAACACTGTCCCGAAAGACGCCCCATAAACTCGTAGCATCTACTCAACGGACAAGGTCAACCTCACAAGTGACTCTCACTACTGCACCACCCTTAGTACTACCTATCAAGTTCCATAGTACCACCGTTACTAATCCAATAATCCCAAATCGATTCCCACACTAATCTAACATCGATTCCCAGCACTCTTTACTTAATTTCCAAATTATTACATCCACTCGCCCTAAAAGAGAACTTCGCCCCAAAGTTTGACTATCAAGCTCATAATGTGTTCTCATACGCTCATTAACAATTTCCACAAGTGACTATGTTCCAGGTTCAACACTCTCTCTTACTCATTGCAAATTCGTAATCAAATCTCATATCGTCTTATGCCATTGCTATAATCCCACTCTAGAAGCCTCCCAAACGTCAAAGTACAAGGTCCAACCCATAACTAACTCCCAACTCAAGTTGGTTATACGTATACGTATCTATCACGGGATATAACTAAATTATTATTACATATCTATGTCACGTCAAATCTCATGCGTTCACATGTACGCGAATCAAAACACCAGTACGCGGACTCTAGGAAACAATCAATTAATGCAAAATTTCTCGTTATGTGACTCAACAATGATCAACTTCCCATTTCCGGACATCATGCCACGCATATACCGCGTCAAATCCACCACATGATCACACATGTGTTTCCATATCCGTTCCTATTCATCATCAACACTTCCGCTCATACGGAAGGCCACAATCACTATCATGCAATGACCACTATGCGACACATAATTTGCTTGTTTCATTTTACTTTTACACAACAAAACAAAACCAAGTCAATTAACACACATCAAACAAGATTAAGTATCACATCATTATTGTCATCCAATTACACATGCTAATTAACAACTTTCATTTAAATTTCACTCAAAAGTCACATAATGCAAACAATTCACAAGGTCTTATCTATATGGGGTCAACATGTTCATCTGACACAAACCAACCATTATAAATTGTGAAAATACGGGTATACACCCAATATTAGGTCGAGTATTGACAAAACAAGGGTTAAATAAGACCACTCGGTCGAGTGTAGGAGGCCACTTGGCCGAGTAGGCGGCCACTCGGTCGAGTGTCACCTGGGCATGAGGTTTTCATTGTCAAACTCAATTCTAAGCTTTCCTATTTCATCACTCAATTAGGCATTACAATAAGGTTACGATGTACACCGTGGGTGTTCCACCTGACGATTGGGAGGCAACTTTACAAACAACAACTATACTACCGCTCATAGGCCAAAATTTCACCATACTACTTTCACACTCCATGCATACACACTTAGCTTAAGCGGCCATACTACATAATACAAGAAATCAGGATACCTTAACGACACAATTGAGTCCACATGCTTTACATAACACCCTCACTCTCATAACCGCGAAAACCAAGCCTGGTAATACTGTGTCTACCATCATATATCTCAATTATTAAAATTCAAACTCATCCCTCGTATGTAACGGCCGTCAATGCGACCTCTTCACAAGGGTTCCCTTAAAACTTGTAACAATTCCTTATTGAACGTTGGATTACAAAACTTACAAAACCTCCAACCATCTCTCGTTCTAGTATTCCCTCTCATTTTCCGGTTTCATAAAGCTTTCTCACTATTTATTTGATTCATACCATTGCTCAAGTCAAATCTCACAACCTCCGAAACTTTTATCAACTTGCGTCCTCACTCTCTTTTTACTCTTGGTACCTCACTATTCTCTCATCATTCTATAAATCTTAACTCAAACCTATGCTATCCCAAGATACTCGAGTCATACTCAATAAGGTCACTCTCATTTGTCCTTTAAATTCCGTTCCCTAACTATGAGTCCGAACAACCGCTAAATATCCAACCTTGGTTGCACTCCACTCACTATTTATAAGTTGTCTCTCATGATCAACTCACTCAACTCAAAACTTTCCATAGGCTAGTATACCTTCCTAGGTTTCCCAAATTCTTAAACTCGATGACTATATCCCATTTCACACATCTCGTCGAAGACACATGCCTAAAGGTTAGGGTAAGAAAATTATTTTATTAGGCTCACACACAAACTCTATGCTCGGAGATCCCCGTAATCACCGAAGGTACCATCGGCTCCTGGCGAGCTTCCCTTACTTGGTTGCTCCTCGCGTTGCTTGATAAATTCGGCACTCCCCAGAATTCATTTCACATGCAACTTCCGGGTAGGGGTGATGAGAATTATAACAATCCGGAACGGATACGGAAGTGGTAGGAAATCAAATAAATTAGAATGGATAGAAAATTTTCCTGCACTTTAGATCAATGACCAACACTTTAAAATAAACCCTTGATACGAGCTTGTCATTGAGATGGAGTTTACTTATCCCGAAGAATGAAATTAAAGAAATTACGATATGACTTCCTTTGTATTTTAATCAAATCGCAAATTGTCCTAATAGCACACTTGAAATATCATGAACTTTATAAAACGATGCAAACTTTAAAACTCAACTCTAGCAACTTTACTAACTTTGTAAAATGCTCGTCCTTTTTATGCAATTTTCCTCAAACTTGACTCAAATACGAATTGCTATATTAAAACATTAACATAAAGGTCATTTGTCTCAAATTTCTCGAAAACTCCAATACGGAATAATCCGTCATAGGATGGTACGTGTCACTATAGGCCAAGTTCAAAGCATCACGAATCGATTAGGATAAAACATAACTTGGAAAAGTCAAAATCCGGGTAGATATACCACCCATTTTTGAAAAGTTTAAGGCGGATAAATCTCTTATGTACGACTTCACAAAGCATTATAATCAAAGATTAGGATAATAAGGAGTAAATGAAGTACATCACGAGCGTAAAATCAAAGCTTATGTATACTTGTCACAATATTTTCGGGGAAATTTGTCAACCTTTAAGACGGAAAAATATAAATTTTGATGTAAAGCTCCCCCAAGTACCATTATTTACGGTTTAAGGTAACCATGAGTAAATAAAACATGTAGTGAGCATAAAATTCAAAACTTTGACATGGTTAGTACCAAAATTTTGAGAAATTGGTCAGGTTTTTAGGGTGAAAACTCTTTTCACCATGGTATAACAATAACCATCAAATTCTTAGCTTAACAATATATTTAAACCATTTTTAATACATAAATTAAAATTTGTCCATGGTACATAGAGATTTCGAAAATTTTACCAAGTTATAAGACGAAATTCGTTTCGTTTTAAGGAAATATACCACATTACTAACAAGGAGGGTAGTCTTATGAGGCAAATAAACCAAGGTTTACTCATGAAAATCAAAATTTGGGGATGACTTACCTATATTTCGAAAATTTAAGACGAAGTTTTAAGACGAAATTTTCACATACTAAACAAGATCCATCAATAACAACAAAGGTTAAGCCTTTGTTGTGCAATTAAACCCAACAACAAGCACCAAAAATCAATTTATAAGCTCAAAACACCATTTTCGTGTTCTTCATTTTAGGTGGCAAAATTGACATAAAAATTTGATATTTAGCAACAACAATGGTGTAGGAAGCTATTTACTACTATGAGTTAAGCAAACATGTAAATAATTGACAAATCTTTAACAAATTAATGTAGATCTAAACAAATTAAGATGGAGAAAGCAAGTGGAAAGTTAGTCTACTTACATTGCTAATTAAGAAGAGATTTGAGATGAAAAATGGAGTTTTGGAATTAATTTGGAGGAATTTTGATGATGAAGTTATGAGATGAAAAGAAGATAAGAAAAAGATAAGAAATGAGAGGAAATGAATTAACCCGTGTAAAAATATCAGCTAC
Source organism: Silene latifolia (assembly GCF_048544455.1). Classification (NCBI taxonomy): domain Eukaryota; kingdom Viridiplantae; phylum Streptophyta; class Magnoliopsida; order Caryophyllales; family Caryophyllaceae; genus Silene; species Silene latifolia. The sequence goes on from NC_133538.1 coordinate 266,431,169, forward strand.
AGCACCCACTCGGTCGAGTGAAATTCCACTCGATCGAGTGGCCGAGTTCACTCGATTGAGTGCCCCATTTTCCATAATGTTTCCAGTTTCTGGAAACTGTTCCACTCGGTCGAGTGCCAAGGTCAAATCGGTCGAGTGCATTGTACTCGGCCGAGTGTGGACTCGTACTCGGTAGAGGGATTGCTTACAACTTGAAATTTTGAGTCGAATTAGAACAATAAAGTTCCTGCAACACAAGGAAAAGGTTCGGGAGTCCACCGGCTACCGGTGACTCACCCAAGTTTGTCCATACGTCATCCTACTTACCGTCTTTCGTACACTACCGTAGCATTAGTAGCTACTCTACCAACATCCATTACTAATTATACATGATCGATAACACTAAAAGGCATTCAATTAGCACACATTGTAATTCAAAGAGTGAAACCATTATCCGTATAACAACACATGTTAGCCATTCTCAAGCATGCTATTCATATCAATCCAAGCATTCAACTTCTATACATATTCACACATCTTTGGAAACAATTATGCCATGTAAAAAAACTTAACGCTATCACATAATCATGCAACCATATAACTATCTACATAACATTCACCCACACTCTTAACCACCCACGTAGTGACCAACCGGGACAATAGGCACTAGTTTTGATATGAGGGCGCCTACTCATCCAAAATTGACCTCCTATTGTGCTCATGTTGGGTTCATTTTATTTGACACTCCTAGATTCATTTTGGTTCATTGGTTTAGGTTCCAAAATCGTCGCTTTGATACCACTTTGTAACACCCCCTTCTTACCCGGCCAAGGTGATTGGGTGATGTTACCTTCTCGGTTTTCCGAGGCGGTGAATCAGAGATACAATAAAGAAATATTTATTATAAATGACAAGTTTAGTGATTACAAACCCTTAACTAATGAATAAAATACAACTCATGGCTACTATATTCAACTAACTGACTACACTCGTCTCGTGACACATCAAGCTCGTCCCATCTCCCGCATACTATCCAAACAACCAGTACCTAACCTGCTCCCCATATGACCAAACAACATAATATGGATCAACACATGCCACCTCAAAAGAGACAGGTGACAATTACACAGACACACAAACGTCAGTTTCAATAAGCAAATAAAGAGCGACACGACTCAAGTATGTGTATGTGCAACATGACTACTAATGTGAATGAGACGCTATCAAACAACCACCACCACGATCGAACAGCCCAAACATACCGACAACCACACTGGTACCGGGACACGCCCGGACATACCAACAACCACAAATAGGTACGGGACATGCCCAGACATACCAACAACCACACTAGTACCGGGACACGCCCAGACATACCGACAACCACAAATAGGTACCGAGACACGCCCAGACATACCGGGTCCGGAAGCCAACCGGATCCCCTGCCAGACGTCGCGTCTCAACCACCCCAGTCCCTCCGTAACTCAAGCCATTAATATGCATATCCCTCTTGGAGTGGGAAGCTCCAAGATGTGACTTAAGCGTAAGACGGTCTCCCAACTGTCTTACGTCTCCAAAACAACAACAACAACAACAACAACAAAAACAACAACAACAACAACAACAACAACAACAACAACAACAACAACAATAACAACAACAACAACAACAACAATAACAACAACAACAACAACAACAACAACAACAACAACAACAACAACAACAACAACAACAAAACCAACAACAACAACAACATCAACAAATCCTCCAACATATATGATAATAACCAATACATGAACCACACTCAACATATCATAATCATCCTCTTAATGATGTGATTACCACTAAATATGTTATAATACAAATGCCCTAATTATGTAAGACTAACTACAACATCAACATAAACAACATCACATTATTGAAACCGAGTAGGATTAACCTACCTTTTAGCATTCTTCATGAGCTACTCGAATCCCCTACGATTCCGTCTCGCAAGACCATCATAATCCTATATAAATCATGTAATACCATCACAAATACATACTATGCTATTATATAATACAAACCCCCTTATTATACTCACTAATTACCCATAATACACACACTAACTACTAATTAATTACCCAAATTAATTTCCCCCAAAAGTTAGGGTTTACTACAAAATAAAAAAGGATAGATCTTGACTTACAAAGGTGGAAGGATGAGAATAAGGTGAACAATCCCCTAGAACTAGCTTGAATCCATAGTAGAAAGTGTTTGTGAGGGTTTTAGAGAGAAGGGAGAACATTTGGAGTGAGGAGGACGAAGATAGAATGAATGGGGATAAGGGGATAAGATTTCTTATCCCATGTTCTGTTTCAGCGTGATGTGACCATAATTAGCGCATATTTAGCCCTCGAATTAGCCTTGTTCCCATGCTTTTTAGTGCATATTTGGGTCATTTATTGTCTTTAGTTCTTTGTTTTGCAAATTCTTTGAGATTTTGATCCCTTGGTAGGAAAGGAGTGCAAATCTTGCATTTTCATGGCAAAACGAGACTAAATTGATTGAATTCAATGACCAAGCATCAAGGAGAGACAAGATTAGAAGGCCTTTGTACATATGATAGTAGATGAGCAATGTTGAGAAAGGATCCTTGCATCCCCGAGGAAATCCCCAAGGATTTTATGAAGAAAAGGGAAGAGAAGAAGAAGAAACCGTGTTGAGCTACAATCCGAGCGGATTGTCCTGAATCCGCCCGTCCTCCTCAAGCACAATCCATGCGTATTCCTTCAAAGACGCCCGGGTTAGCAGCCCCCAGAATCCGCCCGGATTCCCCGGAAGACGCCCGTCTTCCCCTGCCTGAATCCGCCCGTCCCGACTCCAATACGCACGGATTCCAGTACAGCGAAATTTCGTCTTCTCCAAGCTACAAAGAAAAAAGCCCTTCCTTCGAAAAATACCGGCTTCTCCCTGCTCAATCTAAAAAGTGTAATTACTAGTTTAGCCCTTAGTTAACCCTAATGCATCTACCTAATTTCCACTATAAATACCCCATTAGTCTAATTAGAAGAGCATGTTCTTTTTATCAATATTTAGAGTAGTTAATATTAATCAAATCTCTCTTTAGTATTGTAATCAACAATTAATCAAGTTTTAATACAAGTTTTATTTCCTTAATCTCTCTTTTGTTCATCCTTTATTTTGGGTAATTGAAGATTATTTGGGTTATTATTGGGAGATTGACAACCTCTCAATCAAGCATCAAGTACTTCTTTTATTCTTTGCTTTATTATTGGCATCATTAGTAGGTATAATTCTCTTAATCTCTCTTTAATTATTGTTAAATACTTTCATTTATTCATCATGTTTCCTTTTGTTGGTATGATTGACAACTTTGCTAGCATGATCAACATGATAATGAGTGAGTAGTGACCTAGCTAGGGTTAATGGGTAATTAGGGGAAACCAACATGGGGAATGATTCATGCTTAAATTAATATGCTTTCATGGTTTATTTGCTTGCTTGTTTTGATCTCAACTCATGCACATGTTATGTTTGATGAAATGTGAGCCTATGAATCCTTGCATTTTTTACCCATCACCTATCTTTTCAATGAGACTTGTAAGACATAAACCAACTCGAGTCTCACTAGACCATGCATGTTGTTGAGTAGGGAAGACTAAGTCGACTTGTAGGTGTTGTACAATCTAATCGATTTGGCTCCGAGACCCAAACTTTCCTAGGATTGTAAGATATAACCGAACTCAATCCATCACAACAATAATTTGCTTGCTTATAATTTGAGAACATGTTTGTATGATCAATTCCCATGATTCCCCTATGACCCCATGACACCCTAGTGCTTTTTATCAATTGTTTACAACCCTTTTATTTCATCTTGCTTATTTATTTTCATTGTTATTTAGTTAGTGACCTTCTACATCAACCCAAATTGTGACACCCCTAAGACACCACTAGTTTCAATAGAAATCTCATCTCAATTCCCGTCCCTTGGGATCCGACCTTTACTTGCCTCTTTACTAATTGTAGAGTTGTTTGTGAAGCTATAAATTGTGTTTTGATTCGGACGTGACCCAACGACAACATCTATTAAATTGTGAACACGAAACGGACCGATCAAAAATGGCGCCGTTGCCGGGGACGGTGTTAACTTGATTTAGATTTTCTTATATTGTTATTAGTGTTGTCTTTCTTTGCCTTGGGGAAGTAAAACTCCTCAAGGTTTATTCTAATTGTTTTCGAGTTGTTTGACACTTTGCATGTCTAGAAGGTCACAAAGTGATTTGTTACCTTTTGACCGAGAAATTGAAAGAACCTTGACAAACAATAGGAGATTTGCTAGGAGGAATTTGAGAGGTATTAGTGAGGTAGTGGATATTCAACCAACTATTGAGTTCATCAACCCTTTTGTAAGAGAAGGTGAGGAGAACCCAACACAAAATACCCCACAAAATCAACCTACAATGCCTAAATTTTCATCACATTCCGTACCCACCAAGGAGAACCTACCCAATGGTACTCCCACACCACAACATTTGACCGGAAATTTTATTGCCAAATCCGCCTTTATCCAATTAGTCGAAAGGAGCCAATTTGGGGGGATGCCTAGTGAAGACCCTCATTCTCATATGGAAACCTTTTGTGACTATTGTGATGCGATTTCTCAAACCGGTGTGACTCAAGACCAAATTCGATGGGTCTTATTTCCTTTTTCTCTAATCGGCACCGCGAAACAATGGTTGAAGGGCCTTGATAAGGCCACTCTCGGAATTGATTCTTGGAAGAAGTTGGCTCTAGCTTTCTATAAAAAGTTCTACCCACCGGAAAAGACTAACATGATAAGAGCTCAAATTACGGGTTTTAAGCAAAGGGATGAAGAATCTTTGTATGAAGCTTGGGAGCGGTTTAAGGGAATTTGTCGCTCATGTCCTCACCATGGACTTAGCGAGTGGTTCTTGGTACAACAATTTTGGAACGGTTTATATGAAGATTCAAGGAACATTCTCAACATGGGATCAAATGGAATGTTCACCGAAGTTGATGACAATCAAACATGGAACAAGATTGAGGAAATGGCGAACCATAACTCACAATAGAGTAGACCTCGCAAGGCTACTAGAGGAGGAAGGCATGAAGTGGACTCCGTTACTCAATTGGGTACTCAACTTAGTGCTCACATTGACACAATCAATTTGAAGTTTGAACAAGCTATGGCTAGACTTGAAGAAGCCTCAAAATCACCAAAGCATCATGTTAATGCCATGACGGCATCCTCATCAATCCCAAGTGGGATATGTGAGAATTGTGGAACTTTGGGACATGACCAAGGTGAATGTAGGGGAACAAATGAACAAGTGAATGCTTTCCAAGCATACAAGAGTGGTACCCCTTATTCCAACTATTACAATGAAAACACCAAGTTTCATCCAAATCTCTCATACAAAAGCCAAAATGTTCAAAACCCTCAAACAACATACACCTCACCTCCCATGAGAAACCAAAATAAAAGACCCTTTTTCAACCAAAACCAAAGTTACCAAAACCAAAATCCATACAATAACCAAAATGACCAAGGTTTTGAAGTTCAAAAAGCGGTCCTCCAAATGAAAAAGAATCAACAAGAGTTTTTCACTCAAATGCAAAAAGATAGTCAAGCAAAGGAAACCACCATCAACAACATTCTAGCTCACACCAAGATGTTGGAAACACAATTGACTCAACTAGCATCTTCAAGCTCACAAAGACAAAAGGGGCAATTACCACCTCAAAGTAATCCCCCAAGACATGAAACGGTTAGTGCCATTCACTTGAGAAGTGGTACAAGGTATGAAGCACCGAAGAAGCAAGTTGAGGATGAAGTTGTGGAAGCAAGTGATAAGGAAGAAATTGTGCAAAACTCCAAAGATGGAGAATCATAAAAAGAAGAGATTTCAAAGAATAATGAAGGCAAGGCCAAGGAGAAGGAGCCCATTGTGATTAGACTTCCTTTTCCAAGTCGTCAAGCCAAGCCCAAATTTGATGACCAACTTGGAAAGTTTATGGAAATTGTGAAGAATTTGGAAGTCTCAATTCCTTTCACGGAATTAATCAATCACGTGCCGGCCTATGCGAAATACATGAAAGACATCCTCACAAAGAAGAAGTCGATCCGGAAACTTGAGACTATCGCCTTCACTAAGGTGAGTAGTGCAATACTTCAAGGGAGTTCGCATCCAAAACTAAAGGATCCGGGAAGCTTCTCAATACCGTGTACCATTGGTGACACCACGATCAACAAAGCCTTATGTGATCTAGGGGCTAGTGTGAGTGTTATGCCGTACTCGGTGAGTAAAAGGTTCGGGATGGGAGAGCTTAAATGCACCAATATCACACTCCAAATGGCCGATAGATCGACGAAGACACCATTAGGGATATGGGAAGATGTCCCCGCATTTAATTGGGAAGTTTTTCATCCCGGTGGACTTTGTCATTGTTGATATGGAGGAAGATTCCAACATTCCAATCATTCTAGGAAGACCCTTCTTACACACTGCGGGTGTGGTGATTGATGTAAAACATGGTGAGCTCACTCTAGAAGTGGGAGATGAGAGTATAACTTTTAATCTTGACAAGACTATGAGAGCTCCCCGTTTACATGAACCGTGTTTTATGATCGATCATTATAGTCGGAAGGATGAAAGGAAGAAGTCGGAACTCCAATGGAAAAAGAAAATTGAAGATGCTCCATTCAAAGAGCAAGTGAATTGTGACAAAGAGAGCTTGCAAGGCTCATCAAAAACAAGCAATGAAGAAGATGGCCTCATTGGCCAAGAAAAGGAAATGGGAAAGTTGTCTCCATCAAATCAAGAGATTTTCAATGATCAACTTAATGAAGTTTGTGGTCTTTGGGACGACGAATTTAAAGGGATTTTTAATCCCTACATTGGTAATGCCATCGATCAAGACCGACAACAAGGGCCAAGGTCTATTGAAGACCTCTATCATGATGATGAACAAGCTTTTGCTTACTTTTTCAAGGTGTTGAGCAACATCAACAACACCTTGAACATGCCCCCTTGACATCTCATCAAGAATGAGAGTTTGGTGAAGTCCTCCCTAAACCACCATTTTTAAATATTTCTAACTCCCTAACTTGCATTTCAATTCTTGTATTGCATTTGTGTTATTTTTGGATTTTTATACTTTGATCAAAATAATTATCATGTTTGAGAGAAGTGAGGGAGGGACTAATAATTTCAATTAATGTGTAGTGCTTTAGCTTAGTGTGGGGATGTCAATTGCCCCCACAATGAAGAACACAAGATATGAAGAAGAATGGAAAAATGACAAGGGATATGCATTGTACACGGATGGAACTGAATCCGGGTACAAAGGGTCGAATCCGAGCGGATTCAGGAGAATCCGCCCGTCTTCAAGCAATCCGGACGTATTGGGTAAAAGACGCACGTCCCGAAATGAGCTGAACTTTTGATATTTTTGACTGTCAGCGAATCCGGGCGTCCTGCATCCAAATCCGCCCGTCTTCAAAAATCCGCCCGTCCTGAAGGGAAGACGCCCGTCTTCTTGGCTGAAGAAAACAAGAAAAATCCCTGGACTGAAATCCGCCCGTCTTTCTGCGAAGACGCCGTCCGTGTTTGCAAATCCGAGCGTCTTCACTGAAAGACGCCCGTCTTTAGGCGAGTTTTTCCAAACCCAGAAAAGGCAGAATCCGCCCGTCCCGAGCAGAATCCGCCCGTCCCGAGCAGAATCCGCCCGTCTTACACCTGCAGTTCAAAATTTTCGGGTTTTATAAACCCCCTCCCACATTCATTTCTTCATTCCTTCACTCATAACACTACTCAAAACCCTCAAAACCCTCATCCTCTCCATCACAAAAAACAAAATTCCTCAACAACATTCACCAAAATCAAATCAATACATCCTTTTAACAACAAATCAATCACTCCTTTTTCAACAAAAATCAAAACCAAGCACAAAATCTTCAACCTTTGAGTCGATTTTTGAACTCATAAAGGCAAAGCCTTTCATCTTTAAATCGATTTGGGTATACTAGAAATTGAAGATTTTTCACTCTTTTCTTGGTTAATTCATCAATGGCAAGGACTAAGGGAGCAACAAAGGCAACAAAGGCAAAGGCACCAAAGGCAAAAACACTTTCATTAAGGCAAAAGACTCTTCAAGCAAAGAAACATTGGCTATGGTGGTAGCAAACCCAAACTTGGAAGTGCAACAACAACAACAACCTCCCATGGGAGCAACAACATCTACTACTCCGGAAATTGATCAACTTGCAAACTATCCGGAGGTAATTTTCATTTCAAAATCCCATAGGGACACTTTTGCCAAGTTTGCTAGAAAATCATTTCAATCCACCAAGTTTATTTGTGAAGATACCTTAGAAAAATTGGGTGTCCTTGAGCAAACTAGAGCCTTTTTCAAAGCCATGGGGTTGGAGAAATTGTTTGAATCAAAAGAATTGACATACCCCTCCCTTACCTTAGAATTTTTGAGTTCTTTGAAAGTTAACAAGGTTGAGACCATGGAGACCATCGAGTTTCGTCTAGCTAATGTTAGTACGCGCATCTCCTTTGAGGAAATGGGTAAAGCTTTGGGTCTTAGTGATTCTCCGAGTTGTCTTAAGAATGTTGGCAAATATGACCTCGACCCTCTTTGGGAGGCGATTTTCGGAAGGAAATTTGAAGAATTTCATGCGAGTCGTGCTATTTTAGTCCACCATCCGGGCATAAGAGTATGGCATAACGTCGTAGGGAACACCATCAATGCAAGAAAAGACACCAACCATTTCACCAAACTCGATTTCGTTCTTCTTGAGTCGGCTTTGAACGTTGGTAGGAAATTCACCAAGCCTTTTAACTTTCTAAGGCTCTTGGTGGATAGATGGTTAAATATTGATTGTGGGAAGAAAGGCACTACCGTTATTATGAATGGAGGCCTAGTCACTATCCTAGCTAAATACTTTGATCCAAACTTCAACAAAGATAACAAGTATGAGGCAAAAGAAGGTGGTCATCTCGTTGATATGCATACTATGATACACAAGTACAAGTGGGTTGCCCATAACCCTCTTGACACCAAGTATGGATGGCTCACTAGTGAGGCTAGTTCTTTCACTTTGCCTTCAAAGATTTGTCGATTGAGTGTCCACCGGACCAACTATCTACTTCCCCTTTCAAAAGAGGCCGAGTATATTATCCAACAACAAAAGGGTGAACTTGAAATACCCTCCTCTTCCATTGTCACACCACCTTACCCTTTTGAGTACCAAGAGTTCAAGCTGGAAGGAGTTGAAGCAAGAAATGATTATTTGACTCTTCTCATGCAAGCAATGCACAAGCAAGCCTTTGAGGATCGGAAAAATGCTTACTTAGCTCAATATCCACCCCTCTTACACTTAGATAGGCAAGGACTACTTTTGCCTAGTTGGGCGGATAAGGAAGTCCTATTTCCGAGTGCATCTAGGGTTGTTCCGGGTGATAATGAGGTTGTTGGTAATGAAGAGGTTGATGATAACATTGATGAGGAAGCAAGTGAATAAGGTGAAGAGCAAGGTGAAGAAGAAAGTGAAGGAGAAAGTGAAGGAGAAAGTGGTGATAAGACCACTTCTAATGAGGATGATGATGATAGTGATGATATGATGGAAGATTAGCAAGCTTTAGAGGCTCCTACCCTCTCAAGGTTTGTCTATTTCTCTCTTTGTTCTATTTATTTATTTTTCTTGATCATTGTTGGAGTAGTCCTAGCACCATTGAGGACTCACACCTCAGTACTTTTGAGGTGTTCTCATTTTATTGTTCCCACCTTTCAAAAACCAAAATGACAAAATTAGTTTCATGCATTGCATAGTGTGTGCATGAACTACACCCATCCTTGGACATTAGCAATAATGTCTAGTTCGGTTTGGGGAAGTTAATGCATACACAACGGGAGGTAATCTAAATTATCCTCTCCGTCATAAACAAAAACCATGTATCATGTAGATAGATTAGTGTAGATTGCATTTAGTGTAGAAATCATGCATCATGTTTGCATAATTTCCCATCATTTTGGCCATTGAGGACAATGCCCATATTAGTGTGGGGATGGGGAATTCTAATTTAACTTTTATTCAAAAATCCAAAAAATTGAAAAATTTCGAAAATCCATAAAAATTTGAAAATTGGAAAAACCCAAAAACATGTTTATTTCTTTTGTAGTGTAGTTATATATATATTGTATATATTGTGTTTGTTCTATCCTTGTTCACATTGAATGACTACGCCATATCCGAGACATGAGGATCATGAAGACCGCATGGTATGATCTTTCCAATCTCCTTTTCCCTCTTTATGTTAATGACTATGTGGCTTTATTTTGATTGATGCGGTATAACAATGTGAACTTAGGACTCGCATTTAGTTTATATGTCATATTAGTTGATAGAATCACTTTCATTAGGATGTATATACTAGTTGCATCATGGCATGTAGTTGCATTTAGATAAAACATTTTGAAAAGTGCCTAATTGAGAACTTTGACAAGAGCAACTAAGCCATTACAAATACTTTTTCAACTTAAGACTTTGCCTACTAGAATGGTAGTAAAACACCCTAGATAGTGTCATCCTAGTGTCTTTTGACCCATGACCCAAATCGTAGTCAAGGGTTTGCATGTGAGTCACCTATCCAACCCTGTGATGCGATGTGGACTTGGTTAACTTGTCTAGGTGACCTTGATTGACCTTGTGGTAAGGCAACCCAAAAATATTTTCTATCAATAAGCTTGAAGTGCTCATTTCGAAAATTTTGTCATGTGGAAGTAATTTAATGCCAAGGAAACCTCAAATGTTATGAAATGTTGAAATGTTGAGAAATTTAGTTGTTTTGATGGAGGCGTACCACTTCAATGTGCTTTGGAGCGGGATCCATTGAATTGGGCCCCCACACGGTTGTGAATTCGACCTCCCAGAGACAGAATGACTATCACCCCGAAAAGCTATTGTCTAGAGGTTAACCGGTTGCCTAATAAGCGATTGGCGAAAGCAAAGGACACTAGCCCGGAAGGGACAAACCCCATCTTAAATTTTTGAATTGTGAAAGTTAAATGAGGACAATTTTGAATACTAGTCATATCCACCCTTTGTATATAAAGATTTGAGCATTTCATTCCCAAAAAGCCTTTTGTCAAGCCACTTTGTCGAGATTGGGACGATCCATGACCTTTACTTTTGTAGAGAATTCGAGACTTGTCATGTCATATGCTACTAGCATCATAGGGATCATCATTCCATCACCATCCGATCGCTCTTGACGAAAGCATTTGGAAATTGAGGACGAAAGTAGTCTAGTTTAACACCATTTGGAGGTGATTTAGTGCCATCCTCTTAGCCTTAGTAATTTGTTGAACTAGTATTTGTGAAGGATTATATGCTCTTAAATTTGTTCTCTTTTAGTTGCCTCCGCCACTTGATGAGGAAGTGGCTATTCCTTTTTTAGATGCATCCATTATTTGATTTTGTGTGCTTAATGTTTGGATGTGTCGCCATTTTGGCAAGACCCACCTTGCCTTGCAAGAAGGCATCCTACCTCATGGTTGTCTTGTTGTGAGTTGAAGGGGCCAAGTGAGACCTGCTAATTGTCTCATATCGGCTATGTTATTAGGTTAGTTTAAATAATGGTCCTAGTCTTTGTCACCTCTTTACTCGGGACGAGCAAAGGTTCGGTTTGGGGATATTTGATGTGACCATAATTAGCGCATATTTAGCCCCCGAATTAGCCTTGTTCCCATGCTTTTTAGTGCATATTTGGGTCATTTATTGTCTTTAGTTCTTTGTTTTGCATATTCTTTGAGATTTTGATCCCTTGGTAGGAAAGGAGTGCAAATCTTGCATTCTCATGGCAAAACGAGACTAAATTGATTGAATTCAATGACCAAGCATCAAGGAGAGACAAGATTAGAAGGCCTTTGTACATATGATAGTAGATGAGCAATGTTGAGAAAGGATCCTTGCATCCCCGAGGAAATCCCCAAGGATTTTATGAAGAAAAGGGAAGAGAAGAAGAAGAAACCGTGCTGAGCTACAATCCGAGCGGATTGTCCTGAATCCGCCCGTCCTCCTCAAGCACAATCCGTGCGTCTTCCTTCAAAGACGCCCGGGTTAGCAGCCCCCAGAATCCGCCCGGATTCCCCTGAAGACGCCCGTCTTCCCCTGCCTGAATCCGCTCGTCCCGACTCCAATACGCACGGATTCCAGTAAAGCGAAATTTCGTCTTATCCAAGCTACAAAGAAAGAAGCCCTTCCTTCGAAACATACCGGCTTCTCCCTGCTCAATCTAAAAAGTGTAATTACTAGTTTAGCCCTTAGTTAACCCTAATGCATCCACCTAATTTCCACTATAAATACCCCATTAGTCTAATTAGAAGAGCATGTTCTTTTTATCAATATTTAGAGTAGTTAATATTAATCAAATCTCTCTTTAGTATTGTAATCAACAATTAATCAAGTTCTAATACAAGTTTTATTTCCTTAATCTCTCTTTTGTTCTTCCTTTATTTTGGGTAATTGAAGATTATTTGGGTTATTATTGGGAGATTGACAACCTCTCAATCAAGCATCAAGTACTTCTTTTATTCTTTGCTTTATTATTGGAATCATTAGTAGGTATAATTCTCTTAATCCCTCTTTAATTATTGTTAATTACTTTCATTTATTCATCATGTTTCCTTTTGTTGGTATGATTGACAACTTTGCTAGCATGATCAACATGATAATGAGTGAGTAGTGACCTAGCTAGGTTTAATGGGTAATTAGGAGAAACCAACATGGGGAATGATTCATGCTTAAATTAATATCCTTTCATGGTTTATTTGCTTGCTTGTTTTGATCTCAACTCATGCACATGTTATGTTTGATGAAATGTGAGCCTATGAATCCTTGCATTTTTTACCCATCACCTATTTTTGTAATAAGACTTGTAAGACATAAACCAACTCGAGTCTTATTAGACCATGCATGTTGTTGATTAGGGAAAACTAAGTCGACTTGTAGATGTTGTACAATCTAATCGATTCGGCTCCGGGACCCAAACTTTCCTAGGATTGTAAGATATAACCTAACTCAATCCATCACAACAATAATTTGCTTGCTTATAATTTGAGAACATGTTTGTATGATCAATTCCCATGATTCCCCTATGACCCCATGACACCCTAGTGCTTTTTATCAATTGTTTACAACCCTTTTATTTCATCTTGCTTATTTATTTTCATTGTTATTTAGTTAGTGACCTTCTACATCAACCCAAATTGTGACACCCCTAAGACACCACTAGTTTCAATAGAAATCTCATCTCAATTCCCGTCCCTTGGGATCCGACCTTTACTTGCCTCTTTACTAATTGTAGAGTTGTTTGTGAAGCTATAAATTGTGTTTTGATTCGAACGTGACCCAACGACAACATCTATTAAATTGTGAACACGAAACGGACCGATCACAGCGCCACTCGATCGAGTGACGCATCCACTCGGTCGAGTGTCACTCACTCGGGCAAGTGCCGGTCCACTCATCGAATGCCGCTCCAGTCGGTCCAGTGAACCTCACTCGGTCAAGTGCGACTCAATTCTCAGCAATGACCAGTTTTCGTAAAACAGTCATATCTCCCTCGTTTCTTGGTCATTTTGGGCGTGTGACCTACCGTTGGAATCGTAAGATAACAAGCTATCACCCCCAATTCGAATCACATCAATATATTGTTTAGATCTCAAGTTATGACAGTTTTAAGACGATCCTTCTACAAACGGGCATTATCACAACTCCACTAAGTCTAATATAGGTTATACTCGGTCCACTTGATCTACTCGGTCAAGTGGACGCCTTAGAAAATACGAGGTATTACATGAGAAAAGTCGCAACAAGTGATGCGCCTCTTCCAGAGGACGCAATTGTTGCCGCGCCTGTTCTGGGATGGTTTATGTATCAGAACTCTTTCTCGTTTTGACGTAGCCTTTCTAATTAGTATTTTGATCAACTATTATTCTTATTATCACCATAATTCTACATATTTTCCATATAATTCATATTTTCCATATTTTCTATTTTATTTTTATTTTCCTAATTTATTTTATTTCCTATTTTCTTTTAATTTCCTTATTTCAATCAATTTCCTATTTCCTTGTTTTTCAAATTTTCTTGTTTTTCCTATTTCCTTATTTTTTCCAATTTCCTTATTTTTCCAATTTTATTATTTTTTCCAATTTCCTTATTTCTTACAATTTCCTATTTTCTTTTAATTTTCTTTTATCTTTTTTATTTCTTTTCTAAAATGTTTTGGCATGTTTATGACCATAGATCGTTTGTCACTTGTAATTTATTTCATTATAATATTTCATATTTATCTTGTATGATTTATTTCTCTGGTATATTCATATGTAATTAATCTAATTCCAACTTTGACTCAATTAATTGCTAAATTGTTTGTTCACCAACTTAGTCTAATCTCACATGTTAGGTTTAAAACATGTTTGTCGCATTGCATGCATAAAACTGACAACATATCAAGTATAGATAACTTCGCTGATCATTAGTAGAGGCCGCTATCGAGGCGAATGGGATTAGGTGTTCAAATAAACGAGCTTCCTAATACGTACCCTCACCCCTTACTCAAGATCTATATGAACATCCGTGTTCATTGGCATCACGAGAGTCATTCTATACATAGAATGTTAAAGGTAACGAATTTCTTGGTGTTCATGTCACTACTTTGTGTCTTGACATGATTCGAAGCATTCGAACGGTTCCAATTTTCCATAAAAATTGGTGGCGACTCCACAAATGCAGGCTTGTCAAACCTTTCACCGGTTTCAATGCCTTTCAAATCGGTAATGGCCCATGAAGTGCTTTGGCTCGCGCCGGAGTTCTGTGGGAGAAGTGTCGCCGACTCAAAACCAACGCATGGGTGCACGCGGCGCGGGTTTCTGTATCCACAAAGCTTCTATTAAAGGATGCTCCATTTGTGTTTACTAATAATTGTCTTGAGTCATTTAATAGGATTAAGAAGGCTTTGATCTCCGCACCTATCATCCAATCACTGGATTAGAACTTGCCATTTGAACTCATGCGTGATGTAAGTGACTATGCGGTAGGGGCCGTGCTAGGACAAAGGAAAGACAAGGTGCTCTATGATATCTACTATGCTAGTAAAACCTTGGATGCGGCTCAAATCAATTATGCTACCACGGAGAAAGAGCTACTTGCAATTGTCTATCCCTTAGACAAATTCCGCTTTTATTTGATTGGGTGCAAAGTCATTTTGCATACCAATCATGCCGCTTTGAAGCATCTCCTAGCCAAGCAAGAGGCCAAGCCAAGGCTTATAAGATGGATCTTGCTTTTGCAAGAATTTGATCTAGAGAATCGTGACAAGAAGGGGGCCGAAAATGTTGTTGCCGATCACTTATCTCGATTGAAGTATGATGATGGAGGTATTGATATACCTATTGATGATTCTTTCACCAATGACTCCTTAATGATGTTGGAGGATAACACACCATGGTATGCCGACATAACCAATTTCTACTTGGAAAGGAGTTGCCAGCCGACCTTTCATATCAACAAAAGAAGAAGTTCTTGCATGATGCCAAGTTCTTTCTTTAGGATGATCCTTATTTGTTCAAATGTTGCTCCGATGGGCTATTCCGGAGATGTGTGCCGCAATGGATGTGAAATGTGTGCTTGAAGGATGTCATTCTTCTCCTTATAGTCGTCATCATTGACCATCCAAGACCGTTTCAAAGGGTGTTACAATCCGGTTTCTATTGGCCTACCATGTTCCAAGATGCCAAGAATTATGTGATGGCATGTGATGCTTTCCAAAGAACGGTCTCAATCATAAGAAGGCACGAGATACCTTTAAATGGTATCCTAGAAGTGGAGGTGTTTAATGTGTGGGGTATCGATTACCAAAGTCCATTTCCTACATCTGAAGGTAATCGTTACATATTGGCCGTCGTTGATTATTCTCTAAATGGGTAGAGGCAATTGCTACTCCCACCAATGATGCCCGAGCCGTTATTAATTTGTTCAAGAGGATCATTTTCCCAAGATTTGGCGTGCCTAAAGCGGCCATTAGTGATCGTGGTACTCACTTTGGTGAGAAACAACTTGATGCATTACTAGCAAAGTATGGGGTATCCCATAGAAGAGGCTTGGCTTATTATCCACAAACAAGTGGCCAAGTAGAGGTTTCAAATGCTGAGCTCAAGTCCATACTTGAGAAAGTTGTTGCCTAGTCAAGGAAAGACTACAACATGAAGCTAGATGACACCTTATGGCCCTACCGTACCGCATTTAAAACCCCTATTGGGATATCACCATATAGGTTGGTTTATGGAAAGGCTTGCCATCTACCAGTTAAGATGGAGCACAAGGCTTATTGGGCGGTCAAGGAACTCAATATGGATGCCAAGTTAAGTGGAGAAAAATGATTATTGTAACTCAATGAGCTTGATGAATTCCGCTTACAAGCCTATGAAAGTTCTCGTCTTTACAAGAAGAAGACAAAGAGGTGGCATGACAAGAAGATTCTCAAGAAAGAATTCAAGATCGGTGATAAGGTATTATTATTCAATTCCCGTTTCAAGCTATTTCCGGGAAAGCTATGATCCAGGTGGTCCGGTTCGTTTACCATTACAAATGCCAACAAGTTTGGTTCCGTTGAAGTTATGACCACCAATGGAGAGAAATTCAAAGCTAATGGCCATCGTTTGAAGGTCTATCATGATAATGTGATCATTGGAGTTGCAGAGGAGGTCTCCGCGAGCCCTCTACCTATGGAAGCCTAACTCTCTCAAGCTTCTTACGTCGTGCGGGACGTAAAATCAGCGCTTCTCAGGAGGCAACCCGTGTTTTTATTTGTTTTTTGTTTTTAATTTTTGAACAATTTACTGTTTTCGTAGAATTAGAGACAATTTCTAGACTATTTGGTATTTTGAAATGTGATTTGTAGGTGATTGAAGATTAGAAGAAGGCCATTTGGAGGGTTAGCACGCTTCCACATGCTTGGAACCCAGTTCGGGGTCGTAGCTTTTCATTTTCGAGAAAATAATAAAACATATGAAGGAAGAAAAGTCAACGCGAAGAACCGGTCAACCCCAATCGGGGTGGGGTGTCCCCGATCGGGGACGTGAGTTTGTAATTTTTTGTGTTTTATCAAAAACACATGATTTTTGCTATTGCTCTTCATTTGCTCAAACCCGACGGTACACATATCACTCCTTCTTCTCTCTATTTTCTTCATTTCTCACCTTAAATCACTCTCAAAACCTCTTCTAACATCAAGAATCCAAGGTTTATTCATGCATTATCATCAACAAGTAAGTGTCTACTCTCTTTCTCTTAGATTTCATCCATTTAGTCTCTTTAAATCCAATTTCTCAAGCCCTAAATCAATTTGGGGGTTTTTGATTTTCCACATGTTTATGCTAGAAATTGGTTTTACAGTGTTCTATTATTGTTTGTAGGATGAAGTAGTTCACTAAGTTTTTCTATTATGCTTGATTTGGATGATTATATGCTTGTTTTGAGTTAAAATTCTTGTCTTAAATTTCAGAAATTTAATGGCACCTAAAAAGGTAAGCATGCAAGGTCCTTTAAAGAGGATGAGGAGTGCACCGGAGGCATCCCATGCCACGGAGGATGTCGAAATGCAAGATGTTCCGGAGTGGCATGACCCTTCATTCCCGGATGTCATATTTGTGTTGGAAGCTCAATGGAACAACTGGAAATATTTTTTTAAGGGTCTAGATATGAAGTATGCATACACTATGAACTATAAAACCTTTCCCGAACTAACCCTTGAGTTCTTGAGTTCTTTTAAATTTCATAAGTAAATAAAGAAGGATTTTGTTTATGGTGTTAGTTTTCGGTTGTTTAAAGATGATTATAGGATGACTCTTGGTGCATTTGCGGAAATTTTTCTATTAAAGCATGAGAAGTTGCATATTGTGTCACCCGAGAATTAAATCCAAGGAATACTTGGAATGCTATTTTCCACCTCCCCTTTAAAGATTGGAATCATGTGCCTCACCAATACATTCACTACCCCGCCATTCGCATATGGCAACGCTTCATGGGTTGGACCTTTTTGGGTAGGAATTAGCCTCACTCAATGAGGATGTTGAAGGTGGAAATATTGGATGCCTTTCTTAATGTTGATGGTGACGAGAAGTGGAGAATTAATCTCCCCTACCATTTTGCGGTTCATTGGACAAAACAATGCAACCAATCCACTAGCTCCATTGTGTTGGTTCGGTTGATAACTAGGATAGCTACAAAAGTTTGCCATTTTAATCAAGAGACTACCCATTTGCGACCTTTGCTTTCAACGAGGGAGGCGGGTGATGGACTTGATTATGATTATTTTCATTCTTTGAATTGGTTTAGAAATTCTCATCCCAACATGATTTGGAAAATTGGTAAGAACGACCTACCTTTCTCTTACCTTTAGGTGCGGAGACACCTAATGCACCCGTCCTTGAGCGTCATGAAAGAGGTCAATCCTCTAATGCTCCTTCTTCCACCTCTAATAATGACATGATAGATATGATGTGTAATTTGAGCCTTACCATGAACACAATGCAAAATGACCAAAGACTTGCCTTGAACACAATTCATGATCATTTTTCTAGGCAAGTAGTTATTCCATTCAAGGGCCCTCACCCCTCATTCTTTACTTGGCCCGAGGGTGGGTATCCGTCTTCTTCTGGTTTTACTGCAGGTACTTATGACCCTGGTTTGGACTATTGTGGTTCGGACTATGGAGTGGAGGCCATAGGTGGTGGTTATAGAGGCTATGATAGCTATGGTGGCTATGGAGGAGAGCATAGTGGGGAAAGAGATATTTATGGGTATGCTAATCCTTTCCAAGTTAGTGAACCAAGTGGAAGTTCTCATGATGGTGTGTCGGGATCCGGTGGAGATCAAGCACCTAATGAAAAGTCGGGCTATAGCTTTTGGCCCTTTTCTTGATGTGATGCTGATTGGAAGAGTACCCCATATGTACTAGCTTGAGGGATGCTAGCTAGTTTAGTAAATTTGCTTTCCTTTGCACATTAGTTATATTTTCCCGCTTCCCATTAAATATAACCTCTTGTTTTGCTTATGTATGTGCTTTGAGCCGTTATTACGGTTAGCATGGGTGTTTTACATATAGGCACATTGAGGATAATGTTGTGTTTACCTGGGGGGAGGATTTCATTTGCATGTTAGTTAGTTTGCATTTTAAAAATTCTGAAGATGTTTGAAAATTGTGTTTAGTTTTGATTCATATGCTTTGCTTGCCTACTTTTTGTCATGGTTAATATGTTTATACCCTCTGGCATGTCCCAATCATAGCTTGATAGCTAATGATTCTTTATTATTGATGGGATAATTGCATTCATGAGGATGCCTTGACAAAGTAGGTGGAAGATGGAATTTGAACCAAATAGGCTTGATCTAGACGTTTGGCAAGCCATAATATGGTAAGGTAGAGCCTCCTTGGACAAGTAAATCTATACCCGATCTCACTTAGGTGAGTGTAGGTCTCCTTATGGTGTGTGTTACATCAATAACGCATAAGTATGGTTTTAATTTCATCTCTTTATAAGCATTACTTTCATGATATGTTATGCATTTAAAGCCATTCACATTGACTATATTGCCCATTTATAGCTCCGACCCTTCATTCACATATTTACAACTTGTCTTGCTACATTTTATACTTGCCTACCTTGTTAAGCTAGTAGTTATATCATTAATGTTAGGGTACTCATTTGGGATATGCTTTGATCGTGTCATTGTGAGCTTGGTTAGACGGAATTGCTATTTCCGGAATTTGATTATGAAAGAAAAGTTGAAGTGAAATGAAAGTTGAAAAAAGAAGAGAGAAAAAAAAATGGAAATTGAAAAAAAGATGTGAAAGAAAAGAAAAAGAAAAAAAAGAGAAGCATGATTTGAATAAGAAAAAGAAAAGAAGAAGAGGTTGTGTTAAGTAGCTCTTATGTTGTTATTCATGAATTTTTGGAGAGTATACTTATGGTTTGTATTGTAAGAGGTCAATATGTTATTGTTTTTGGCTTCTGATAATGGGTTTAATTTGGGATTGAGCATCCTTTCACTTTGTTGTTGCTAGCTTGACTTAGCTACACATTCCATAATTCTTATGATCCCCCTTATTACCCATTTCCTATTGCCTTCTTCTTACCCATTGGCTTCTTACAAGCTTGCATTTGAATGTTTTGCCTTGTGGTTTTGAAATGACTACCATATTAGATTGCGGGCACACTCTCATGAGTCGAGGATAGGTGAGTGCTACTCATACAAATATCCTTTCACAAATAAACGAGTATTGAGTGAATCGCGAGAGTCCAAAGTCAAAAGATCATCTAGGGGCCGAAAAGTTCATTTAAAGTCGTTCATGCTACGCCTGCCATGTAAATCTCATCCATATTTATGCATTATCCTTATGCCCATGTTGTTTCTGGATTTGAGTCATTATGATTGTTAGCTTCTTTTGGGATTATGCATTTGATGGGATTTGTTTGCTTGCTTGAGGACAAGAAAGGGTTTATCTTGGGGGAGTTAGATGTGTCTAATTTATATATGATTTTATTCCCTATTTTAGCTCAGTTTTATTTGATTATTTCACTTTTATAAGTGTATTTGTGAGCTAATTCCGTGTTCTAGGTGTTTTTGCTTCTACTCATTGCATTTTGTAGGAAATGAAGCATTCGGTAGCTTTCTCCCGTCAAATTACCAAGCACCAAAGTTCACAAAGCTAATGGAAACAAGACTTGATCATAGAAGAGCATTTTTGGAAGAATTGAAAATCCCGAGCATGAAGCCAACTTGGGTTGATGCACAAGTAAAGAAATGAAAATGCAAGTCCAAATGAAGTCCAACTAATCAAGTGAGGTTGTAAGCTTAGGATTCCCAATTGTGCAATTAGTCGTGGAATTAAAACGAGTTAAGAGCAAGCTTTGAATCCCTTATACTAATTAATCAAGGCATTTAAGAGAATAACTCAGATTCCTGTGTCCCCGATCGGGGTGGGGTGTCCCCAATCGGGGTCACCTGTATTTATGTTGTTTACATTTAATCCCTTAAGTCCTATATAAGGGGTGTCGAATCCGTCATTGAGGATTTTGTTGGACCATATAGTTATATGATTTGTTTTGATAATGACAAGTGTGCTTTATAATGTATATACTCTTTGCGCGTAATCGTTTCTTAGTTTTTGTTAGATTTAATAAAGGTCACAATAATAGCAAGAAATATTATAGCATCCATGGATATAACTTTGAAGATTTGTGAAGCATCATTGAAGTAATGTACCAATCGTTGGTTGGCGCAGTGGTAGCATGGGGCTGCGCTTGGTAGGGAGGTCTGCGGATCGATCCCCCACAACTGCGATTGGGAGGGGTTTAAATACCGTAATCCTTGGACACGCCCCGAAATCCGGATTAGTCGGCCCAATGTGGTTCGGATTACCGGATGGTTTAGACCAAAAAAAACAAAAAAAAATCATTGAAGTAATGTTATAGCTGCTTGAGTTATAACATTGAAGATTCCTAAAGCGTCATTGTGACTACTTCAATCACATGTATGATGATCACTCAAGCAAAAGACATGATCAAGTCTATAAGAAGCTCAAGATGAAGAGCTTATGATCAAGATGAAGAGATGATCCTACTACTAAAGATCTCCAGGAAGATTACCTAGTATAGGACGTCATCTAATAACGGTATCTTTGGGAAATAATATTGGGAAGGTAAAGTTATAGTCTTTTCACATATAAGTTTACTTAACCAAGCTTAATGTTATAGTCATTTATGCTATAACTTTAGGTTACAATTTGAAGGCATGATTTTAAGGTTTTAAAATCAATTTTCGAAAGATCAAATTATCTATATATTTTCGAAAATATGTGTATGTATGATAGAGATGAGATACGGGTTTAATTAGGTCGAATTATTTGCGTTTATCCTATTAGTTAGTAAAATGACTTACGAGTTGTCATGCTATCTAGGGTTTGCTAAGTTATCTAAACCTAAAACCTAATCTACTTCCTTATTTTGGCTAGCGTTTGACCGTGGTGGGGTTATGAGACGTGTTCAGGTCGATCTCTCCTTGCACAAGTAATCTATTGTGATAAATCTTAAATAGATTGACATAAGATTTTCTTATATCTTAACCAATTTTTTTGGTTTATCTTAGTTTACTTAATCGGAATATTTATGGAAGAAAATACGATTTTTTTCTTTAGAAACAATCCAAAGTGCCTCACGGCACATCTAGGATTTTCGTCCAACCCTAGTTCTCTCCTCTAATATATATAAACATGTGCTTTCTGCTTCAAGAATAACTTTTCGCAATATTAAAATTCTCTTGCAAACAAATCGAGTCAAAATTCTTTATCAAGTATTTTATTTGTTTTTGCAATTCGAAATTCTTACGAAAAGTCGTGCTTCAATTTGTTTTTTATTTCCATAAGATTGCATTATTAGATCGTAGTACTTTATATTGTTTCTTATTCGTTTAATTGTGTGAACACTTAGAAGATCAATCAAATGCTTTCTTATTAACGTAAGTTAGACAAGTCAGAGTATTTAACGGTACTCTAAATTGAGTTACAGCTAGAGTTAGTTTTACGAGTGGGTTCATAATTTTGTAATCCGGAGAAAGGTACTAAAATTATTAATCGAGAATAGTGGACGTAGGTTTTGACTTGTGAAACTGAACCACTTCAAAAATCACTTGTGTTATTATCTTATGTTCTTTTCTTTACGTTTTATATCGTGTAGTTAATTAGTTAAAGTTTAATCGATAAACTTTAAGTAATTAATTGCTTAATCACGCTTATATAAGATACTCGAAAAAGTGGGCTAAGTTTTTAAATACTCAATTCACGCCCCATCTCGAGTGTTTCGGTTCGATAGACTCTACAATTGATATCAGAGCCTCATGCTCTTGATTGCCTAACCGCAAAGAGGCTGATCCGTCTATCTTTTCATTCTATTTTTCCACTGCTTTACACGTGTGAAATGGACTCCAAATACCTTAAGTGTCCTGTCTTTGATGGGAAGAATTATGGGCTTTGGAAGAACATGATGACACACTATATAAAAGGACATGATTGGGAGTGCTGGACGATTATTAAGAATGGACCAAACAAAATATTGGTCGGATCTTCAGAAGGCACTACATATGAGAAAAAAGAAGAAGACTATGTGGAGGCTGATTACAAGAAGGCTGAGAAAAACTCGAAAGCGATAAGTCTGTTGCAAAACGGCATGACATCGAACGAATTCAACCGGTTTTCTTCTTGTACTACATCAAAGGAAATATGGGATGGTCTTGAATTGGCTCATGAAGGAACGTCAGCTGTTAGAAAATATCGTATTGACTTGCTGATTCAAAAATACGAACTCTTTACAATGGCGAAGAATGAATCATTTGATAGCAAGTCAGCATGGTTTTCTAGCATCATTAATGAGTTTAAAAATCTTGGCAGAAAATTTGAGTCCAAGGACATTGCTAGGAAAGTCCTTAGGATTTTGTCTTAGAAATGGCGTCCTAAGATCACAGCAGTGGAGGAATGTAGAGATCTTACGGCTTTACCCTATGCAGAACTTATTAGAGCTCTTATGGCTCATGAACTCATCTTGGAAGACGATGAGGCTGAGTCCAGTAAAAATAAGAGTATGGCTCTACAAGTTTCTGCTAATGAAGATATCAATGCCGATATTGGGGACGAAACGGTTCTGTTTGCTAAACGCTTTAAAAGAAGAATTTTTAGAAATAAGCAAACAAAATCGACCAATAATAACAATAAGTCCTTCAACAAGAAAGTTTCAGAGTCGAAAAACACGTTTGCTAATAGAGGATGCTTCAAGTGCGGAGAATCCGATCATATGATTAAGGATTGTCCCATGTGGGAGAAAATTAAAGATAAAACAAAACGTGAAAAGACCAAGAAAGAATTCAAACAAGTTATGATGGTATTGTGCTGGGGGAGATCACGATACAGAAGATGATGAAGGGTCTGAAGATGAAGATGTTGCTAATCTGTGCTTAAGCAACGTAAGTCTTGACCTAATTTCGGACGGTGATGAAGACAACTTGGATTCAAACTGCTATTTTCTAGGAGAATCAGACTCGGATGAAGAAGAGGAGGTAAGCTATCTTGAGCTTAAAAAGCGCGTTAAGAAATTGTCTAAAAGCGCCTTAATTGAATTTTTTGAGAAATCTCTTGATAAATGTCATGAACAAGATCTGGAATTAAAAGATCTGAAACAACATATTCTTGATATTGCTTAAGTGAATCAACTTCTTAAGGCTAAGGCTAAGAAGCTCAAATCTAAACTTACAGCTAATATTGCTAAAACTTTACAAAATGACAAATGTTGAGAAGAAGATTCTTGAGTCTAAAGTTATAGCTAATGAAGCTATAACCTCATATCTGAAACTCAACATTAAGCATCTTTAAGCCAAGGTTACAGCTAATGAAGCTATAAACTTAGAATTGAGGAAAGTCAGAGAGCTTCTAGAGTCGAAGGCTACAACTAGAGAAGCCGTGATCTCAGATCAAAAGAAAGAAATTGAATCTCTAATTCAGCAATTGAAGGAATCTAAAACCGTACTTATAAACACAAAAAAATTACATACCAAAATGGTATGAGTTCTTGATAATAGATTCCAGAATTTTCGTGACAATTATTAAGAGACTCACCCCCCTAAGGTTATTGAGTCAAATCATTCCAAAAGTGCTAAAGATATTCAGTCTCTAAAAGACTTAATTTTACATGCAAGAAAGGTCCACGATAAGTGGGAAGGTAGCACGCGTGTCCTAAATTTTCTGACTGAGCAATCAGATAATAATATGAAAATGGGTTAAGGACATGAGTGTTATGGTCGTAGAGACCACGCTAAATGCAAATCAACTCCTTCCGAACGAGATTTCAGGAACAGAAAATACATGAATCTACCTGAGTATTTGGTTTGCAATTACTGTGGTCATACTGGACACCTTTAAGATTACTGTGTTAAATATATGAAAGACTTCAATGAAGGTATCAAGTTTGTTAAAGAATCCAACATGGTGCTAGAAGAAAATGATGTTCCCATAAATGAAACAAATGTAGATGAAGAAAGGAATAACAATTATCGTTGGTTCTATGATATGAGCTTTGACTATAAGAAGAATGCTACCAATCCAAAACAACCACCAAAGCCTAAAGAGTCTCCCAAGACTAAGGCTCCCCGAAAACAACCTGAGATTCAACATCATGAAAGACCCAGAGCGCAACCTAGGACGATTCCTAAAAAGACCTTTTCGTTTCCTAAACAAAAAGTGATTAGACAAGTATGGGTTAGAAAAGATTTAGTTTTTAGAGTGACTAACGTCAAAGGACCCAACTTAGCTTGGGTACCTAAAAACTGCATCTAATCTCTTTGCAGGTTGTTGTGAAAGAAAACAATCAATCGTACCTTGATAGTCGATGCTCAAGGCACATGACTGGTAATGCTAATCTATTTCTTTCACTTGAACCCTTCAAATGGTGGTAAGGTTACATTCGGTGATAACAAGAAGGGTAACGTTGTTGGTATTGGTAAGATAGGCATATTATCTTCTCACGCTATTAGCGATGTTTATCTTGTTAGTAATCTCAAGCACAATCTACTTAGTATCTCTCAATTATGTGACAAGGGAAATAAAGTTGTTTTTCATTCAGATTCTTGTCGAATAATAATTGAAGGAACAAGTAGTGTTGTAGTTGAAGGTCAACGTAAAAGGAATGTATATATGATTGATTTGAATCCTATTCCTACTAACTCGTTTACATGCATGAAAGCTACAGTAGACGATCCATGTCTTTGGCACAAAAGATTTGCTCACATTAGTTCGTCTACCTTGAATATGAAGGAAAAGTAGATCTATATACTTACATATTCATATATGTTATAATTTAATTTGTCATAAAATTAATGATTGATCTTATGCATGCAAACATTAAAACAAAATAAGGAAGAAACATTGTTCTTACGTTGTGATTTTCGGTTTAATGGGCACAAGAGAGATCACCTTTCTCTCTTGTTCTTGAGCTTTCCCTTTTGGATGAACTAAGACCCAAGTGTAAGATCTCTCCCAAGGATTTATACCCAAAGCTTTCTCTTAATTAAAATTAATATTATAGATACTAGTACAATATTAATCTTGTAGAAAAATGACCCAAAACAATTTGGTTTTTAATCTCCCAAAAACCGGTTGGGAGAGAATAGGAGAGGAAGTATTTTCTCTTTCTAAAATCTTAATTTTTGATAAGTTAGAATGAATGAATAATGCACACTCATGCATGTAGTGTATATCAAAAAAATATAAGACAAAAACCCTTTGCCTTTTCTTTGGTAAAACCGGGTAGGAGGGAAGAGGAGGGAAGAAAGGAGACCCAATGCATGCTCTTGTTTGCCTTCACAATGCAAACTAGGGTTGCATGGCTAGGCTATTAGTGAATGATTATGTTTTCCACTAATTTAAACAACACAATTTTAGCCAAAACCTCCCCTTAATTTCGGTACATACATAAAATGGAATCCATTTTATTTTTGTCAATTTTGTCTTATGTCACATGTCATATGTTACATAAATTAGTTATGTATTTTTAACATATTAAAAATCAACGTATTAATAAAAATACGTCATATACAAAAATCGACTTAGTAATTCATAATTACTTGTACCAAAATATTTTACCAATTTACAAATCACAATAAATTGTATTTATAATAATTCATTCAATTTTAATTGTTTCTTTAAACAATAATTTTATCTGAGTAATGATACAATTCAAATACTCAGACCGTATCTCATTTTAATCAATTTCAATGTGATACGTAAATTTTACTTCCAAAATCGTCCGTCAATTTTCAAGTAATTTAATTAACTCGTAACGTTATACGATTAATTAAATGATCAATTAAGAGTGTTGCCCTATAGGTATGACCTAGGGGATCAACGATCACCACCGCCGCACGCAGGTATAATGTCAAACTCTATTCACCAATCATTACCGATATATGTTGATCATCGACAGTAAAATATTACTCCCAATTGTATTCTTTATAATGAGACTTAAACATGTGATCATCATGATCAACAGTCGTGATCGCATTATTGTCGGAGGACACATATTCCAACAATCTCCCACTTGTCCTCGACAAGTGTGCGTCACCAATTCTCTTGTCCTATTACTATCTCCCACTCAATGCAAGGTGTCTTTCAGGTCGTACTTGCAAGTGATCATATCGAGAGTGGTTTCCTCGATCTGGAGAATAACTGATTGACCGGATTTATCTATCATAGATACCTTCCGAACGTGGCCACGCATTTCCAGTTCATTACTCCTCGAGTGGCCCTGAGATATTGTTATAACCCTGACTAGGAATGGACAATTCCTATCGCACTCATTCCCTTCGACTAGCCACAGCCATCACAACCCAAAATATGCCCATTTGACCCCATTTACGAAGGTCGTAGTAACACAAATCAAAGTTAATCTGAAACTGTGCCATCTTAGGCGAATAGTCTTTAGTCAAAAGAATCGACTCATTCGAATACTATAGTAGCTCTCGCCACGACCAGGCTATATAAATTTGCCAGAACTCTATAAGCGGTCATTAGGCCCGACAAAATATTCCTAACAGTCTGCCTATGTGATCGACCAGTCATCTCACATGACTCTATGGCACTTGAACTTGCCATCAATCGCATCACACTCTAGTCACTTCGAGACGTCACCTCATGTAAGTAACTATGGGCAAATACAATGTTAATCCATGTTCACTTTAACGGGGTTCAATTGTCTCCACAACCCGTTTGGATATAACAATGTACAAGGTGAGTTAATAATAACTCAAACGACAAATGTCCACATCACACTCGGGTAGTCAATACCATATTACAACCTTGTGATGCAAATCGTAAGTGTAAACACTTATTGATTGCAATAGAAGTTTAACATGCCATGTGTCCATGTGTTCAAACTTCTTATAATCGCATTTTCCTATACATTCATGTTCTCTCTCATAGCATGAATCTTACCAAGTACACATCAACGTTCCCGACCTCGGTTTTGGTTCTTTATCTTGAAAGAACTTCCTTATCGATTATCACATAACGAATGAATTTGTGGTGAATGATATAACTTGTACTGATCAAGTACTCCATCCACACACAATGCACTAGGTATATGTTTTGCAGAATCTTGCAACAATTTGACAAGATGATTAGCCTAGCACTTCTCACAAGTCCTAGCATAGTTAGGAAAGATTAGTTTTGAGTAACTTCTTATTCAACTAAGTATCTTTCCAAAACTTCTTATTTCTCTTTCTAGGCTTGAAAGATTTAGGATTCTCATAAATCCTTACATGTGCTCGGATTTTCATTAATATGCGCAACCTCTTGACACATATAAGAGCATTCTGACAAACACCGAAATCGCTCATCGGATTCTACTTGAGAATTCATGACGTTTCTATTGTGGCTTACCAATGAATCATCATGCTCTTATGCATATGATTAACCATTGGACATGTGCATGATCATTCTAATGGCGGAAACATTAGTAACTTATAATCATGTCATCAACTATATTTAGGTTCAAGGAACGACCATGACTGCTAATGGCAATTCCATTTCATTTAGATGAATAACCTATGTTTCTGTTGATCCGATGTGTATCTCCCAATACTTATCCAACATCCCTTGATGTAATTGGATTCATCATAGTCCATTTTTATCCAGAATTGAAAACTCAAAACTTCCTCTATGAAGGAAGGTGTTAGCTCGTCATTCTTTAATGAGTGGTGAGTTGTAAACATTCAAAGGATGATAGCTCCCACTAAATTCCATGTCTTCACATGATAATTTCCTAACTCCCACTCAATTCCACATATTTCGAAATTGACTTCTCAATCGAAACTTTTCAAGAATTGAAATATAAATTGCATTGCCAAGTTATTAAGATAAAACCATATATGTTCCCATCATATCCCTTCAAAATACCTATTTCGAAGAGGTCTCATTTTAACCTTACGGAAAGAGATTTTAAATCTCTAACACACTCATGTCATAATGATGTGTGGCAATGTCATTTATTTAATATAAGTAATATCTAATACACATCCTTCAAAATATCCCTTTTAGAAGGATGTTTAACCAATCCATTTTCATAATGAGGTTAAGTAATGACATCTGCGTGGTTTAAAATTTTGGCTATTGGAGATATCGGTATATCAATCCTTGCAACTTCTAGTGATAAATATCGCTTATTACTAGGATGTTACATTGATTCATTTAGGCTCTTAAGTAAATCTCAAGGTTGAAACTATTGGTCAAAATTTATCATAAACTTAGTCAAAAACTTGTTAAGACTTTACATTAGTCATTTTGTTCCAAAACTTTCTTTTGGTCTCCTCGTGTAGTTATCATAAGAATATGTTCTTTCGATTACTTCACTTGGTCTCTTTTGTCATATAGAACTTACTTGAGACCATAGATCTCATCTATTTGGTATACTATGTAAATAGATATACCTTCATTCAAATCATTCTTTCTTGCGTAGATCTTCATTTACACAATAGATCTACTTTTTATCTTGTCTCGTGTGTTGTGTCCTCATTTTTCTCCCACTCTATCTTTAGAATAAATACACTATAGATTCAAAGATAGCATATGAGACACAAATAATGATTTGAAGTTGTGGACAACGCCCGCGGGAACTGCGTCCGCGGGATCCACACTAGGCATAATCGACTCGAGGTTCTTTCAAATCGAATTAAGGCAAATTAGGGTCGCCACCAAGTTTTTTGGGAACTTTGAACCGTTCAAGTCAACTTTACACCTTTCGTCGAAAAGCATAAAGCCAATCGACTACGAGTGATTAAAGATAAAGACTTGTACCCTATATCACTCGATTTGAATGACTCTCGTAATCCAATGGTATTTAGACGGATCCACAAACCATAGATCTTGAGTAAGGGGTGAGGGTACGTGTTAGGAAGCCCATAAGGACACCTAACCCCGCCCGTCGATGACGGCCTCTACTAAGTCAAGTATCGGATTTCAAACAAGGTCGTAGCTACTACGATATATGATATGCAAACATCGTTTTAAAACCCTAACATGTGAAGTTTCTATGTCGATTTAGATGCAACTAAACTAACTTTGTCAAAGTTGTAATTTAGCATGTGGGTTGATTGATCTAACAACATATAAACGAAACAAACAAGGCTTGATGGAAATGGGGGAGCCGTTGGGATCTACCCTATTACAACCCAGGCATTTCATGCCGACACAACAAGAAATTAAGATACAACTCGATCTAAATACAATTGCTATATACGACATCATACACGACACCCTACACGGCCAATCCGGCCTAGGAAAACGTGCACAAAGGGGTGTCCAACGGTTTACATAACTCACGGCCTTGGGTCACTCCTCGTAATGCGTGCTTTCACTTAATCTTATCGAATTAGACATTAGGTCACTCACCTAAGCATGCAATAGCATAAATCGGGCCATGTTGCTTTAAACAACATGCGATTTACTACGCTCTTACATGAATTGGAGCACAACTATCTAACCAAATAAGACTAAGGTTTTTTAGAAATCATTTGACTCGATAACGGAAAACTAATTACAAACAAATTACAAAACACGACTCGATAAACAAAAGGTAATTACCAAATACAAAACAACGATGAATAAACGATATAAAGATGAAGCAAGAATGACAAAAGGCACGGCCAAGCACACGGCCCCAGGCACGGCCACCCTAGTTCCTAGGTTAGGTTCATTAGGTTAGATAGATTTGCAAAGCGAGTTAGGAAACGAGTTAGAAAACAAGTTAGAAACGACGTTGATCAATTGAGAAGATGTCACGCGAATGTGCATTCTACACGGCCTAAAGGGTCCAACTAGGTCACAATATTACAAGATTAATGCTTACTCATCGAGTGTAAATAGGAAGGTGCTAATCACGCACTCCTATGCTAGCGAGAAATCTAGTGAAAAGAGAGATGCATTCAATTAGGTTATAGAATTGTTGATCGATTTTAATACTTGTGTCGAAGCCACCTAACATGTCTAATTAGGTTATTAAATTGATCTAATGTCGTCTAAATAAGTCATATGTTAAAAATCAGAGGTCGAACTAACATGCGAAGGGTCCTAGGGTAGGTCGAATTGAACGAAACAAGCAAGGGGTCAAAAGCGAGGAACGAAGTTAGGATTCGTTTTATTAATGCCCTACCTTGAACACGAGGATATGTAAATGAGACGGGGGATACGACCGACCGATGTGGCGGATTTCTTTCCCATCTCAACAACACCTTTTTTGAAATCTGGACAGCAACTTTCAAACTGCAATTTCTCACTCGTTTCACGGTGAAAATTAGATTTAAAAGATGTTTTGAAAACTAGAAAGAGAGTAAAACAAATATATTAAAACAAACCACGCTCGTTCTGAGTTATTGGGCACGAAAAACGAGCACAAACAGAACTGGACAGACAGGAAAAGCCGCGAAAACAGAGTGTATGACACTCTGTTTTTCGAGGGGATTCGTGTACTCTCAAGGTCAATTTGTCTCGTGAATCTTTGTCTAAGATGTAGATGGATGTTATGTGGTTAATTAGGAACAAGAAACTCGAATTTTAATGGAGATTTGAAGGGGAAACGAATTGTATTTTGAGAGAGACACAAACTGTTTTAGTTTGGATGTTTCGGTTTTGTCGAGGGTTTTGAGAGGCAATTAGGGTTTATTTCTGGAGTTTAATGCTTTTGAGTGACGGTAGTATGTATGGAGAGCTTAGAGGATTGAAAGTATGGCAGAGGGGAGGTATTTATAGGGAGTTAAAGTAGGGTAAAAGGGAGCAACAAGCAGTCGGGCTTGGTTTGCATAGCTGCTGTCCATCAGCTATTTAGTGGGACTTTTAGGGTTTGTATGGGGGGTTTGCTTGGTGATTAAGCTAAAGTAATATGGGCAGGATACTAGGGTATGGTTTAGGGTTAATGGGCACGGGTTAAAGTGGTGTTTGGAGCGGGTTTGAGGCTCGGGTTTGAGCACGCAAAACAGGGGGGGCTGCTTGTGTTATTTGCGGGCTGTTTATGGAGTATTTGGGACGGGAATTGGATGGGTTTCGTGGTGGGTTTAGTGATGGGTTGTTGTGGGTAATGAGGAGCAGGAATTGGGTTGGTTGTGGCGGGTTTGGGTCAAGCTTTGAGACACACAAAACGGGTTGGAAGAGGGGAAGGGCTAACGCGGGTAAGGGAAAAGAGTTGGGCTGTTTTGTGTATGTTTGGGACGAGATTTGGAACGTGGTTATGGGGGTTCGAACTGGGGTTGGACAAGTGAAAGCCTAGGTCAGTTAGTGAACTCGAGATTCGTGCCAAATCGTAAAGAAAATGGGCTCAAAAACCGAGCTACGATGGAGCTCCAAAACGTGTGATCAAAACGAATTTTCAACTTTCAAAATCGATCTTTCAAATCAATTAACACGTTAAAATAAATGATTTTTCAAATCAAAAATATATTTTATTTTCAATAAAATAAATTTAAGAAAATAAATTCAAATTAAAACAATAAAATGAATTTACTTTTTTTTTTAAATATTTAATTTAAATATCATTTAAATTAATAAAATACTTCGTCGACAACGCTCATTCTACATCGTAAAACGAGCCCAAATAATGACAATGACAACTAAAGAATACATGTGTCCTATCATCATCGGGTGTTTGTCGGGTTCTCTATAAATTCCAATATCGACGGATACGGGTATCTACAGAGCCCCCACTTTGACTGAGGCTTGGACAAGGCAAAAGTCAAAGTATACCCCAGGTCCCTCTCGACCTGAGGATTCCGCGGGTCGTTTATAGTCCATTAGACTTGCGTATATAAGCTCGCCAGCCATAAGAAGAGATCGTACCTGAAATTTCGTCGGGGATTAACTCTTGCTCTTGTTGCGTCAAATTATCATCGTTGGTCGTTGACCCATAAAATTGCATATATGGTGGATTGAGCCTTATCCTTAGGCGCCTACGTATCCGTTTCTGACGGAATCAAACCCGCGTCGTAGTTCGGCAACTGCTGACACATGCCCAAAGTTTATCATCTGCTGGCGTATGTCCAAAATTCATCATCTGCTGACATTTGCCCAAAATTTATCATCTGCTGGCGCTTGTCCGAATGGGACGGGACTTTTCAAGGAGGTTGCCGCCGCTTTCATCATTTTCTTTTAGCTACAGAATTCTTCCATTTCATACTCTTGTATTGAATTGAATTCTTGGTGGATGTCATCCTTTACATCCTGATAATGGTCTCTGAAGCCAACAGCTTCAGAGCCCCCAGTTTGCAATGGCTCTAAAGTCGAAGACTTTAGAGCCCCCAGTTGAATCATATCCTGCTATATTTGAAACACAAAAACGTACAAGCAATAATCATCACATAAGCACATTTGGATCATCGATCTTAAAATTGGATTATTTGAAAGATTGGATCATCGACCCGAAAATTGAATTTGAAAATTTTGAATAATTGGTCCATCGACCCGAAGTTTAAATTTAACATCACTTGGTATGTTAG
The DNA here is from genome assembly GCF_048544455.1 of Silene latifolia. Classification (NCBI taxonomy): domain Eukaryota; kingdom Viridiplantae; phylum Streptophyta; class Magnoliopsida; order Caryophyllales; family Caryophyllaceae; genus Silene; species Silene latifolia. The sequence goes on from NC_133538.1 coordinate 266,464,830, forward strand.
GCCATCGACCCTTCAAAAATTGAATTTGAAATTTTGAATTTCGAAAGATTGGGGTCATCGACCCGAAAAGATTCCACTACTTGGATCATCTATCTATAATTCGCAAAAAGTTTTTGGAATTTTGAAATTTTGAAATTTTTTGAAATCGAACCTTGATGGGTGAGCATGAAATACAACTCAGACACTCCGTATGACCCGTAAACAACGTGGGCGTAGCCCGCTACCGTAAAACAAAAAAGGAAAATAAAACCCTAAGTGTGCACGGGTTTTAATTCAATTATGGACTTGTTGGGGCTAAAAATGTAAATTGGCCATTCTGGCACCAAAAGATGGCAAATGGGAATCACTAGGTCGCCGGACTTGAGACAGAGATATCGTATGGCATGGGCGTGCTCCCAAGGGCACATGGGAATCAAGATCACTTGGCATTGACAAGGTGGATTAAACTCATGGAGCAACAACGTTAGCTTCGCCTAGACACTAAACACAGACTGATTTTATGAGAACACTTAGACACCACACATCACTCTTGTTGGGAACATTCTGTCACTCTTCTCCTTGCCTCCTTTCTTTTCAGTGAGTTTTCATCATTTCTTGCCACCGCCTTCTTTCTTTTCAGCGGGCTTTTAATATTTTTCTTCCACGCCTTCTTTCTTTTCAGCGGGTTATTCATATTTTCTGTTCCCAACACAAACTCACATCTATATGACTCAGCATCTTTGCCTAAACCGTTAGATAAAGCTCGTTCTGAGACTTGATACTATTCATCCGATCCTATATCCTTATCCTAGCCTACATCGAGTGCTAAGACTGACTCAAACAAAGGTGGCTTCATTTGGACTTGGTTAAGACCCGTAAGAAACCGACAAGATGACAACTTGGTTGATGAGTGGATTGAATCCCTTATTCTGAAGGACTGCCTACGTATTCGCGTGGAGCGAAATCAAATCCGACGTAGTTCGATCTTGGTGCATAAACATGGCATTTTGATTGTGTGTACACACTCAAAGGTTTCACCTAAGGTATCATGTCGTATCCCATTCTAGCCTGTAAGGTACCGTTGTATCCCGTGTCTAGGGTTGGTATAAAAGGTTTTGATTCTTTGGGATGTGGAGCTTGGTAAAAATAGGTTCGTAATGTAAACCATCATTCTGAAGGTTCGCTTGTGGTGCTAAGGCCAAGGGCTATGGCTGATGATGTGGTTGGAATGGGTGTCTCGGGTTTGATGAACCACGAGTGTAAATGGGTTGAAAAATGATGTGGGTTCAAATTTCCATGTCTAGACCCTAAAGGCTGGGTGTAACAACACAAGCGGAATAATTCTCAAAATTCCCGACTATCCCTTTATAACTGTCTCAGGAAGGACTTCGAGGGTAAAGAGGTTACTACTTAAGCTTTTGGGCTTCGTCCATTAAACTTCAACTATGGGTACTTGACTTGACTTCTGGCTTCCGTAACTTCGACATTCAACCAAAAGCGTTCTGCAATGACTTCAACATCTTTTTTTCTTTTTTCCTTTTTCTTTCATCACTTTTTATTTTTTCATTTTTTTCATTTTTCCAATTTTCTCTTTTTCTCATTTTTTTCATTCTTTTTGAAAAAAAAGTCTTCTACTCATTCTCCTAGTCACCAATGGATACACCTTGAAAACTTGGCTTCGCCAACTAATTTGGGTCAGAACGAACAATTCCTTGTTAGAACGGGTTGGTTTCTTCTCTCTTCGAGAAGGGATGATTTGTGGGGATGGGCTTGCCTTCCATCATAGATAGGGAAACCAAGAGCTAGTCCGGGTTCATCATAGAATCATCTAAAGGCTTGTGTTAAGCATTGGTTTTAATGGAGGTTTTCTACCGCCAGACATGGAATAGGTAAAGGAATCAAACACGGGATCCTAGTGTACCTTACATTTTGAAACAGGACATATTTCTACCCCAGGGATTCCTTTGAGTGTGTTGTGCATTTTATCATGTTTCGGAATGATTGAGGATTGGAAACAAGACATATTTGTAAACGAAACTGCAACTTTTTATTGGAATGAGAAATGCTTAACAGACTCGAAGAAACGATTCCTAAGACACATCCTAGGTCATCGTGGAACAAACGACTCAAATTCAAAAAAAGAAAGTTCTAGACTCGACTCGACTAAGATAAGAAAACATATCCCGACTCATAATTTTCAAATCTGGTCTTGAGCTTTCTCTTGTTCAGCGGTCAGCTTAGATGCCCGGCTCTGGTCCTCGATCCCTATGACGGTCTGCCTCCATCCCAAGGTAGTCCTCTAAGGATCTACGCCAATGATGAAGGTCGGTGAATCGAATTGTCCTTTATTAACTTCGTTAACGAGAGGAGTACATTCTAGAGCAAGACTCCCGATTTGAATTTCATTCTTCGGGTTTGGCAAGAATTCAAAGCAATCCACAAATATTTTCCCGATAAACACCCCTTTCAAGTGACATGGGTGGATAAGATGAGAATAATCGACATTGTCTTCGACAGAAACAAAGTTGGCGTGATCGCCAAATGGATTGGTGATGTTATTGGGTTTAACAGTTGGGATTGGGAGTGTTCCATTCTCAATCATGCCTTGAATTTCGTGCTTCAGTCGATATCACCTTTCAGTATCATGGCCTTTACCTTGATGAAAGGCACAGTAGGCATTTGGTTTATACCATTTGCCTTGTTGTTCAGCAGGTGGGTCCGGAGTTAGACCGATGGGCTTCAGCTTTCCCTGGGCCATGAGCCTTTGGAGAGCGTATGCGTAAGTGCACCCGATATCGGTGAATACCCTTGGAGCTTGGCGCGGAGGCCTTTTTGACTGTCCATCTAAGAGATTGACAGTTTCAACAAAGTGGGACGTTGCCGGTGCTTTTGCTTTAGATGACGAGGCCCCTTGGTATCCTTTTGGCTTCTCAGCTTCTGCCATTCGGACGTCATCTTCTACCTTTATCCCGATTCTTATCAATTCTTTGAAAGAACCAAAATTCTGGTATTTCAGAGCATTACGGTAGACAGGTCGTAGATTCTTTACGAACTTATCTACCATTTCAACTTCATCAGGCTTCTTGGCTAGTTTCACGCTTTCAGCGCGCCATCTTGCAAGAAATTCAGTAAAGCCTTCTTTTTCTTTCTATGTCATCACCTCCAATGTTCTTATGTTGGTTTGAATCTCGACATTATCAGCATAGTGCTTATAGAACTCCACCGTAATATCTTCGAAAGTAGGGAAGTTCTTAAGGTCCAGATTGTAGAACCACGCCTTCGGGTGTTCACCCAGAGATTGGGCGAAAATTTCAGAGAGCATGTCAGCAGGTACTCCCTTCAGTGCTAAGTACCCCTTATAGGCCTTAACATGGTGGACTGGATCTTCTGTGCCCTTAAACTTTGGGATATCAGTGAGTACCATGTTTGTGGGCAACTTATCCAGATCTGGGGCATAGGCCCTAGCATTTTCATAGTAGATGTTCTTCCCCTGGGAGAGCTTCAGACGGTCTTCAATGAACTTGAACCGTTTCTCTAGATCAGTCAGAGGTGGGGTAGATGAAGAGGAATCTTCACCCATCTTAGATTCGATCGCATCCATTCTAGTCATCATGAGGTTCACGGCCTCAGTGAGCTTGTTAACAGCATCTTCCATTGCTTGACGTCGGGTTTTTGGCGGCCTTTCTACAAGAAAACCCCGAGCCGAGTCAATATGTAAAAGTAAGAGCCCCTGCACACTTAAGGACACGACACCAACTTGACTCAAGCAAAGACTCGACTTAAGACTGATTAACCAAAAGGTTCGACTCACGGTTTGATTTAGACCTCGATTCATTTCAGACTCGACAAGACGACATGACTCAAGTTGTCATAGCTCGATTCTAAACTGGACTCGGTGTGACTAAACTCGTGATTGGACTAACATAGCCCATAGGTTTAAGTGAAACCTCCCAAAGGGCCTAGCTTGGATGTTTCTGTGGACTATCCTAGACCAAATGGTCGACCCACATGACTCGAAGCCCAAGAGGTGAGCTTGGGTGACCCAACAAGGTCGTGTTCTAGACTCTCGGGGCAAAACACGCCTAGCCTAACACGGTCAGGACCCGGACATGACTCGATGCATTTTATGCTTGGTTAAGGTTCGAGAAACATTTCGGATTGAATTTGAAAAAAAACGAGAGATCGATTTGAAAATGAGATTTAAAATGGGCAGCATGCCGGCTATAAAAGCTCATTTTATGGTCGAAAAAATCTAGTCCTACTTGGGCAGCATTCCGCGTTTTTAAAAACATGCTATTTTGAAAGTAAGTTGTTCAAAAGTTCGGTTTTGAAATCGATACGGAAAATTTGAAAAGACTCGGGAAATTCATTTCGCACATTGTCATTCTCATGCTATAAGGATGTATGCTCCTAGACATCTCTAAGTCTCGGCAAGTCTTCTACAAGAAGGTCTATGCCCTCCATCCTTTTTGGGCATAATCGACTCGAGGTTCTTTCGAATCGAATTAAGGCAAATTAGAGTCGCCACCAAGTTTTTTGGGAACTTGGAACCGTTCAAGTCAACTTTACACCTTTCGTCGAAAAGCATAAAGCCAATCGACTACGAGTGATTAAAGATAAAGACTTGTACCCTATATCACTCGATTTGAATGACTCTCGTAATCCAATGGTATTTAGACGGATCCACAAACCATAGATCTTGAGTAAGGGGTGAGGGTACGTGTTAGGAAGCCCATAAGGACACCTAACCCCGCCCGTCGATGATGGCCTCTACTAATTCAAGTATCGGATTTCAAACAAGGTCGTAGCTACTGCGATATATGATATGCAAACATCGTTTTAAAACCCTAACATGTGAAGTTTCTATGTCGATTTAGATGCAACTAAACTAACTTTGTCAAAGTTGTAATTTAGCATGTGGGTTGATTGATCTAACAACATATAAACGAAACAAACAAGGCTTGATGGGAATGGGGGAGCCGCTGGGATCTACCCTATTACAACCCAGGCATTTCATGCCGACACAACAAGAAATTAAGATACAACTCGATCTAAATACAATTGCTATATACGACATCATACACGACACCCTACACGGCCAATCCGGCCTAGGAAAACGTGCACAAAGGGGTGGCCAACGGTTTATATAACTCACGGCCTTGGGTCACTCCTCGTAATGCATGCTTTCACTTAATCTTATCGAATTAGACATTAGGTCACACACCTAAGCATGCATTAGCATAAATCGGGCCATGTTGCTTTAAACAACATGCGATTTACTACGCTCTTACAAGAATTGGAGCACAACTATCGAACCAAATAAGACTAAGGTTTTTTAGAAATCATTTGACTCGATAACGGAAAACTAATTAAAAACAAATTACAAAACACGACTCGATAAACAAAAGGTAATTACCAAATACAAAACAACGATGAATAAACGATATAAAGATGAAGCAAGAATGACAAAAGGCACGGCCAAGCACACGGCCCCAGGCACGGCCACCCTAGTTCCTAGGTTAGGTTCATTAGGTTAGATAGATTTGCAAAGCGAGTTAGGAAACGAGTTAGAAAACAAGTTAGAAACGACGTTGATCGATTGAGAAGATGTCACGCGAATGTGCATTCTACACGCCTAAAGGGTCCAACTAGGTCACAATATTACAAGATTAATGCTTACTCATCGAGTGTAAATAGGAAGGTGCTAATCACGCACTCCTATGCTAGCGAGAAATCGAGTGAAAAGAGAGATGCATTCAATTAGGTTATAGAATTGTTGATCGATTTTAATGCTTGTGTCGAAGCCACCTAACGTGTCTAATTAGGTTATTAAATTGATCTAATGTCGTCTAAATAAGTCATATGTTAAAAATCAGAGGTCGAACTAACATGCGAAGGGTCCTAGGGTAGGTCGAATTGAACGAAACAAGCAAGGGGCCAAAAGCGAGGAACGAAGTTAGGATTCGTTTGATTAATGCCCTACCTTGAACACGAGGATATGTAAATGAGACGGGGGATACGACCGACCGATGTGGCGGATTTCTTTCCCATCTCAAGTCATCGCGGGTGTTCATGGTGGTACTTTAACTCATACTCGAACTAAACTAGTTTCATAGTTAACGATGTCAAACGATAAACAAAACGATAAACAACGTAAAACTAACAATAAAAAAACAAACATAAAAAAGAACGAAATAAAAAGGAGAAAAGGAGGATTTGATGCACCCTTAACCTACATGTATCGTTGACACCGTCTTGGGTCGTAATTGATCGTATATTTTATCTCGAGAGGCCGTCGTCGACGAAGGAACAAAGCAACTACACGTTTTTTGCAAATCTGGACAGCAACTTTCAAACTGCAATTTCTCACTCGTTTCATGGTGAAAATTAGATTTAAAAGATATTTTGAAAACTAGAAAGAGAGTAGAACAAATATCTTAAAACAAACCACGCTCTTTCTGAGTTATTGCGCACGAAAAACGAGCACAAACAGAACTGGACAGACAGGAAAAGCCGCGAAAACAGAGTGTATGACACTCTGTTTTTCGAGGGGATTCGTGTACTCTCAAGGTCAATTTGGCTCGTGAATCTTTGTCTGAGATGTAGATGGATGTTATGTGGTTAATTAGGAACAAGAAACTCGAATTTTGATGGAGATTTGAAGGGGAAACGAATTGTATTTTGAGAGAGACACAAACTGTTTCAGTTTGGATGTCTCGGTTTTGTCGAGGGTTTTGAGAGGCAATTAGGGTTTGTTTCTGGAGTTTAATGCTTTTGAGTGATGGTAGTATGTATGGAGAGCTTAGAGGATTGAAAGTATGGCAGAGGGGAGGTATTTATAGGGAGTTAAAGTAGGGTAAAAGGGAGCAACAAGCAGTCGGGCTCGGTTTGCATAGCTGTTGTCCATCAGCTATTTAGTGGGGTTTTTAGGGTTTGTATGGGGGGTTTGCTTGGTGATTAAGCTAAGGTAATATGGGTAGGATACTAGGGTATGGTTTAGGGTTAATGGGCACGGGTTTAAGTGGTGTTTGGAGCGGGTTTGAGGCTCGGGTTTGAGCACCCAAAACAGGGGGGGCTGCTTGTGTTATTTGCGGGCTGTTTATGGAGTATTTGGGACGGGAATTGGATGGGTTTCGTGGTGGGTTTAGTGATGGGTTGTTGTGGGTAATGAGGAGCAGGAATTGGGTTGGTTGTGGTGGTTTGGGTCAAGCTTTGAAACACACAAAACGGGTTGGAAGAGGGGAAGGGCTAACGCGGGTAAGGGGAAAGAGTTGGGCTGTTTTGTGTATGTTTGGGACGAGATTTGGAACGTGGGTATGGGGGTTCGAACTGGGGTTGGACAAGTGAAAGCCTAGGTCGGTTAGTGAACTCGAGATTCGTGCCAAATCGTAAAGAAAACGGGCTCAAAAACCGAGCTACGATGGAGCTCCAAAACATGTGATCAAAACGAATTTTCAACTTTCAAAATCGATCTTTCAAATCAATTAACACGTTAAAATAAATGATTTTTCAAATCAAAAATATATTTTATTTTCAATAAAATAAATTTAAGAAAATAAATTCAAATTAAAACAATAAAATGAATTCACTTTTTTAAAAAAACATTTAATTTAAATATCATTTAAATTAATAAAATACTTCGTCGACAACGCTCATTCTACATCGTAAAACGAGCCCAAATAATGACAATGACAAATAAAGAATACATGTGTCCTATCATCATCGGGTGTTTGTCGGGTTCTCTATAAATTCCAATATCGACGGATACGGGTATCTACAGAAGTATAAGGAGAACTATCTCATAGACTGACTAATAGTTATAGATTTCGTAAGTGTACTTGGTGATTGACATTCCTTTAAGAGAGTTCATAGACTCAAAATCGCTTTATAAATGATCATACACAAGCCTTAAGCATGTGGACATATAATGAAACCCGTCATTATATTTGTCTATTAGATCACTTTAAGTTATATGTTTCTAAGAACAAGCATTTAAACATGAATTTTAGAACAAAAGGATAAAATGATAAAACGGGTGACTTGGGTTGCAAACCAAGTCACCATTATCCAAAATACAACCCATTATACAAAATACCTTTCCATGTCGAACACGGAAACTTAAGGTTCTAAAATCCAAAACATAATTTAAAATAAGACAGTGAAAAGCAAAGCTCCATGAAAGTTATCCCTAGCTTCTTGATGGTTTCTCATGCTTGCTTTTCCTTTCCCTTGTCTTTGCTTGGTGGAGGCCCTATTTACAATAAAAAGGGAGATACATTATCACAACTTTGCATCATAATACCATAGTTGAATTAGAAACATAAAAGAAGGATAGTCATTTACCTACTGGAGTAATCTTTCCAGCCTTAATATCACCAAGGTATTTGGAACAATTTCTTTTTCAATGTCCCATACCATTACAATAATGGCATTTATCAAGAGGACCCTTCTTGATTTTTGAAGTGCTAGCTTCACAAGTCTTAGCTTTGGTGAATGTGGGAGTTTGCTTCTTACCCTTCCTCCCATTCTTCTTGAACTTCCCTTTACTCTTAGTGCTTATGTTAAGCACATCTTTTGGAGGATTCACATTTAACCCCATGTCCCTCTCGGCTTGCACAAGTAACTTGTGCAATTCTTCAAGAGACACATCCTTGTCTTGCATGTTAAAATTCACCCGGAATTGAACATACGCTTTGACTTTGGACAAGGAGTGTAGAATCCTATCTACAATGAGTTCTTTGGGGATTTAAACCTTTTGAATTTTCAAGGTCTCGACAAGCTCCATGAGTTTGAGCACATGAGGGCTAACCTTTTGGCCCTCTTTGAAGTCGAGATCAAAGAATGCCGCGGCCGCCTCATATTGGACGATCCGCGGAGTTTGTGAAAACATTGTCACAAGCTTGGAGTAAATCTCATTAGCATTGCCCATTTTAAAGGCTCTCCTTTGGAGGTCCGCCTCCATCGCAAATATCAAGACATTTTTCATTGCGGCGGACTCCTTTTGGTAAGCCTCATATGCTTCCCTAGTGGCGGCGGTCGACCTAGTAGTAGGTTCGGGTGGAGATGCCTCGGTAAGGTAACGAAGCTTGTCGTCACCTTGGGCGGCTAGTTTGAGTTGGGCATCCCAATCGGAGAAATTTGACCCATTCTTTTCAAGTTTACATCGATCCATGAAGGATCGGAGCCATGATGAACTAGCGAGAGGCGTTGCAATAGGGGTTGGTGTTGCCATTTGTTATGAGGAAAAAGTGGTCTACAAAACAAAGGAGTAAAACAAATGTCGTTTTAATAATAATACTCGTAAAAATTTTAATCTAAACAAGTTTTGTGCATTTTTCTAGTGACCTCTACCCAACTAGATAAATGATTCCAAGACCCAAATTCATATCGACTTAGGCACGGTAGGGCCGATTCATCCTTTATCAATATAACTCGGTGGATTAACGTTTAATCGATTCTACTTTTAGAACTCTTGGTCGATAAAATTACTCTAATAATTATCTATAGCCCAAAACACATCTGACAAGGGCACGGTATGGCCGATGAAACCCTTATCGAAATACTTTTGTTGAGTTCAATCCAAATTTCGAATAAATGTGTCCATGATCCAAATCCACATCAACTTGGGCACGGTAGGGTCGATTCATCCCTTATCAACATGAATTCGGTGGATAGACATTTATCACCCACTTCCCCTACGTAACAAGTTTTGTACCCCGGTAGGGCCGAGTGCACTCCCTTGCGAAATAGGTTTTCATGGTTTCTACTATTTGGTAAGGCTATGTCTCAATTAATTGTTTTAGCGAGAGGTCATGTCAATTTATTATCTATCACGTTTTAAGTGAACTAAAGCGGTGAACTACGATAATTCTAATTGACACGGTCGATTAAACTCGATGAAAGAAGATGCATGTTTTAGTTATGGCGATTTAGCGATGCATGTGACATATAAATAAAATGCAACCATAAAATAAATAAATCCTAGTATGGCCTTTCCTAAAATAGAAAAACTATTTAACTATTACATATTCGGAAACCAACTCCATTGGTCCCTTGAACTTCGGTTGTGGCACGCATCTCGAGGTAACATCGTCTTTATGTATCGCCATCTTGAAGAAATCCATCTTTGGGAACTCCGAGATAAATTAAATTACATAACAAATTACATAATTTCCTATTATACATTTGTAACTAAAATAAATAAAATAAATCTATTAAATTACAAAACGGTGATACGAGATCACAATAAAATTACAACCGAATTGATATTCCCATACATTTCGGGAAATACCAATTAAAACTAAGGCCATACTAAGTAAAATTACATAATTCAAAATTACATAAATAAAATTATGACAATCATAAAGGAAAAATGCAGCATTATAATATGTATGAACATGCCCAATTTTATGCTAAATCGCCTTTAATTAGCCAATATCGTATATTACTCGGTTTTTACGGATTTGCGTGATTTCAACATTTTATAATCACAAAAATTACATAAATTCATATTTATGCATAAGTTAATTACCCTAACCACTTAGAACTCAAAATTTAGTCTTCACTAATAATTTGACCACAATTAAATCATATTTCTAAATTTGTTCATTAATGGACTAAAAATTTCAAAAATAAGCTATAAACTTCAAATAAATCACAAAATTTCAAATAAATTCAAAATTTGAAATTTAAACCCATGAACATTCTGGAAAAATACCATGACACTCATAATATTCAAAAAACTTAGGTTAAAAATTTCGAAATTTATCCGGAAAAACAATGTTGCGGTTTATCGGTTTTAACCAAAATAATCATAAAAAAATGTGAAAAATTATATACATTAACTTTCAATTTTAGATCTGAAAAAGATAATAAAATGCAACATATGATGTTTTTCTTTAGTCATAGAGTATGTTTTATTAATTTTTTTTTTCATTAATTAAGTCACTATTCATGCCATTTTTCTTCAAAAATCCATAAATCATGCAAAAAGACTTCACTATAGCCCATTATTTTACACACATCTTGTAAAATTTCATGTAACAACATACTAAATTTCTATGACCAGATTCGAAATTTATCTCATATTAACTTATTTTTCACCTAAATCCGAATTTAATAATGAAAAATCCATTTTTCGAGCATAATAGGTCCAAAAATTATGAAACTTTACAGGTTATCTCAAAATAATATATGTGACAACATATCCGAAAATCACTGGAAAATTCGAAGTATAGCTAATTTTAGACCGAAAATGACATTTTTACTCATAAAATCATATTTAAATGCCATTATTGTATAATATGAACAATAAAAATCCGTAAATTAACCAAAATATCCTAAAATATTTTAGGACCAGAAATTTTAACATGCATGAATTAATTTCGTGATATATCATAATAACACAAATTTTACAAGTTTTATATGTTAATCTTTATAACTCGGAAAAAATTTTAACCGATTTGCATGCAAACAACCTTGGCTCATGATACCGATTGAAGGAAAAGTAGATCTATATACTTACATATTCATATATGTTATAATTTAATTTGTCATAAAATTAATGATTGATCTTATGCATGCAAACATTAAAACAAAATAAGGAAGAAACATTGTTCTGACATTGTGATTTTCGGTTTAATGGGCACAAGAGAGATCACCTTTCTCTCTTGTTCTTGAGCTTTCCCTTTTGGATGAACTAAGACCCAAGTGTAGGATCTCTCCCAAGGATTTATACCCAAAGCTTTCTCTTAATTAAAATTAATATTATAGATACTATTACAATATTAATCTTGTAGAAAAATGACCCAAAACAATTTGGTTTTTAATCTCCCAAAAACCGGTTGGGAGAGAATAGGAGAGGAAGTATTTTCTCTTTCTAAAATCTTAATTTTTGATAAGTTAGAATGAATGAATAATGCACACTCATGCATGTAGTGTATATCAAAAAAATATAAGACAAAAACCCTTTGCCTTTTCTTTGGTAAAACCGGGTAGGAGGGAAGAGGAGGGAAGAAAGGAGACCAAATGCATGCTCTTGTTTGCCTTCACAATGAAAACTAGGGTTGCATGGCTAGGCTATTAGTGAATGATTATGTTTTCCACTAATTTAAACAACACAATTTTAGCCAAAACCTCCCCTTAATTTCGGTACATACATAAAATGGAATCCATTTTATTTTTGTCAATTTTGTCTTATGTCACATGTCATATGTTACATAAATTAGTTATGTATTTTTAACATATTAAAAATCAACGTATTAATAAAAATACGTCATATACAAAAATCGACTTAGTAATTCATAATTACTTGTACCAAAATATTTTACCAATTTACAAATCACAATAAATTGTATTTATAATAATTCATTCAATTTTAATTGTTTCTTTAAACAATAATTTCATCTGAGTAATGATACAATTCAAATACTCAAACCGTATCTCATTTTAATCAATTTCAATGTGATACGTAAATTTTACTTCCAAAATCGTCCGTCAATTTTCAAGTAATTTAATTAACTCGTAACGTTATACGATTAATTAAATGATCAATTAAGAGTGTTGCCCTATAGGTATGACCTAGGGGATCAATTGATCACCACCGTCGCACGACAGTAATGTCAAACTCTAGTCAGCCAATCATTACCGATATATGTTGATCAGTTGACAGTAAAATATTACTTCCCAATTGTATTCTTTATAATGAGACTTAAACATGTGATCATCATGATCAATAGTCGTGATCGCATTATTGTCAGAGGACACATATTCCAACAGAATAAACTAAAGAGATGGGATTTGGTTGAAGGTCTCCCTTCAATTAAATTTGATCAAGAAACTCTATGTGACTTGTGTGCTCGTTGCAAACATGTGAGATCTTCGTCCAAACCTAAACGAGTTGTAAGTACAAAAGAACCACTAGAACTTGTGCATATGGATCTATGCGGCCTAATGAAGGTAAGAAGTAGAGGCGGATACAAGTATATTTTCGTTCTAGTTGATGATTTTTTTTTTTGGTAGAATGTGAGCTTTTCATTAATATAAAACAATATTACATGATGATTCAATACAAAACATAGCTACAAAAGCTGAATACTAAACATGAATATCCAAACTAAGTAGCCATTCCTTATCCTTTTGAGGCATAACAGTCTGAATTTTTTGAAGAATTCGTGCCTTGACTATAGATTGGATCTCCTTAATCACCCTTCTTGGTGTAGCTAGTGTCAAGGAGAGCCTGCATTCATTCCTGTATTTCCAAATACAATACCAAGTAGCCATTAGAGCCATCCTAGCTACAAGCTTTCGCAACTTTGTGCAGTTGATTTGAACCAGAGATCCTCCGCACAACCATTGCTCAATACCATCAATAATCAGAGCTATACACACATTTGCCAAACAAATGCTCATGTGTCTCAGTTGCTTGCTCACAGTTAACACAACTATTACTGTCACAAATCTGCAGTTGAAACAGTTTATCTCTCAGCTGCAGACCCTTATGTTTTACCATCCATCCAACTAAAGAATGCCTAGGTATATTCCATGGAGCCCATACAATATTATACCACTTTGGATAAGGGGTGTGGACCCCGCAACCAGTAGTAACAAGATTGAATAGAGTAGCCCCTAGCATCCGCCCGCCAGTGACCACCCACAAAACCAGAATTCAACAGATCCTTAATTTTGAGATGTTCCTCCAGTTCCAATTGGCATCGGGAGGAGGTTGATAACTATGCCGGTCGGCTCCTTTCGGATATACATGATCAATCCATAGAACCCATAACCTGTCAGCTTTAGTATGTAGCCAATTCACCAATTTACCAAAAGTAGCCTTGTTCCACACCTCTGCACTTTTTATATTTAGTCCACCTTCCTTCTTCCTACAGCAAATTTTCTCCCAAGCTATCAGAGGAACCCTATGATAATCAGACTCCCCACTCCAAAAGAAATTTCTGCAAATTGCTTCAATTCTTCTAATAACACCTTTAGGGATAAGAAATATAGAAGCCCAATAGTTGTGGAGAGTATTTAACACAGAGTTGATTAAGATGAGCCTTCCTGCATAGCTAAGTTTCCTTGCACCAATTCCTCTAATCTTTTGAACCACCTTATCCAGCAGAATATTACAATCAGCTTTAGACAATCTGCCAGGTTGGATGGGCACTCCCAAATATTTGAATGGTAACACCCCTTGTTGGAACCCTGAAACCTGAACAACATCCATTCTCACATCACTAGGGACCCCATTAAACACTACCTCTGACTTAGCAGCATTAACCTTCAAGCCAGAAGTTGCAGAGAAGGTAGATAAAGCCCTTAGTAGAAGCATAATTGATCTGATATCACCCTTACAGAACATTAACAGATCATCAGCAAAAAGAAGATGTGTCAATTTCAGACTTTTACAAAGAGGATGATATCTAAAGTACCATCTTCTAGTGGCATACTCCATAACCCGAGTTAAGTACTCCATACAAATGCAAAAGATAAGTGGAGAAATAGGATCTCCCTGCCTCAATCCTCTTTTGCCATGAAAGTAACCAAAGTGTGATCCATTCAGGTTGAGAGTATAAGATGGAGTAGTAATGCACAAAGATGATCAACTTCCTAAAATGCTCAGGAAAGTTAAGAGCATCTAACATTTGATCCACAAACTGCCACTCAATTGAATCATAGGCCTTCTGTAAGTCAAGCTTGAACATACATCTTGGTGAAACCATACCTCTATTATACATTCTAACCAGATCCTGACAAATGAGTATATTTTCCAGAATACTTCTCCCCTTAACAAAAGCTCCTTGATTTTTACTAATTATGTCAGGTAAAATCCTTGCAAGTCTATTACACATAACCTTAGAAATTGCCTTATAGAGGACATTACAGCAAGAGATAGGTCTGAAGTGTTTAACACTAGTAGGTCTATCAACTTTAGGGATAAGAGTGATTACAGTAGAGTTAACCTGATTCAAAAGCCTCCCAGCCTCAAAAAAATTGATAACAGCAGCTCCAACCTCATCTCCTATAATATCCCATGCATCCTTATAGAATTGACTTGAATAACCATCAGGCCCAGGAGATTTACCATTAGGGATACTGAAGATGCATTGTTTCACCTCTTCCATAAGAATCTGGTTGGGCTAGAATGAGCCGGTGCTCCTCAAGTACAACAAGGACCCCCAGTCACCACATGCTTCTGAACAGATATAGTCTGAGTATGAGAACCTAGCAGACTCTGGTAATAATCCAAGAAAGCCATCTGGATATCAGCTCCCTCAGTACAAAGCCTACCATCCTTATCCTCAATTTGGAAGACCTTATTCATCATTGTTCTCTTTTTAATGGCCTGATGGAAATAAGCAGTGTTCAAATCACCCTCAATAGACCACTGGACTTTAGCTTTCTGAGATAAGAAGCTATCCCTTGCCACAATAAGCTCCCTTAGGTCCCTAGCTAAGTCCAATTCCTGTTGAATTAGATTGACTTCCTCAGGATTGTCCACCAAAGCTTGCTGAATATTAGTCAGAGCCAAACTAGCAATAGTAGTAGTGTTTTCAATATCAGAAAAACAAGTAGCATTCAATTTCTTCAAAACTGGTTTGAGAGCTTTTAACTTCTTAATTACTCCAAACATTTTAGTGCCAGGGAAAGATCTTCTCCACACCTGAAGCACACTAGGTTTGAACTCTTCAGCTGAGCCCCACATATTGAAGTACTTAAAATTTCTTTTGCCTCCCAAATCAGCTCTCCTATGCACCACTGTACAAGGACAATGATCAAAAAGACCCTCAGGATGGAAATGTGCAATATAATCACCATACATAGCCATCCATTCAAGATTCCCCATTGCCCTGTCCAATCTGCTATACACTCTATCTGAAGCAGCCTGCTTATTAGACCAGGTATACAGTGCTCCTGTAGCAGAAATATCATCCATACAACATAAAGAAACACATTCTTGAAACTGTTCCATCTCAATCTCAGTAGTGTTACCACCAAGTCTTTCAACAGGAGAAAGAACAGTATTAAAATCACCAAGCCAGAGCCAAGGATCAGTACAATTAGTAGCCACTTGTTTAAGAAACTCCCATAGCTCCACCCTTTCATGTAAATCATTAGAAGCATAAATCATAGTCAAATAAAATTTCCTATCATCAGTTTGAGACCTTACCAACATATGAATATATTGAGCATTGTAAGCCCAGAACTGTATATCAAAACAATCAAGATTTCCAAAAAAACCAAATTCTCCCCCCTTTATGCCACCTGCAGTTAGTGGTCACACTCCACCCATCACAGATAGAAGTAGGTCTCTGAAGTAATGTACTAGGTTTTAGTTTAGTTTCTAGCAGACCAAAAAGACCAACTCCATTATTGTGCATAAACCATTTGACCACTTTCTGCTTATTCAGGTCATTTAGACCCCTAACATTCCAAAATCCAATACTATGCATCAGAACTGGCTACTGGAGGGTCCTTTCCACTCTCAACCACTCCCCCTCCAGGAGTAGCATTACTAACCAAGACATCAGCAAAAGTGTATGGGCTAAACTTCCCTGACAATCTGACACCAGCCAACCCCCCTTGCCTATTGATCCTCATAATCTGCTTAGCAGGTGTAGCTTTGACTCCAGGAGTCGATTTAACCTGTCCCAAAGGGGGAAAAGCCTCAGGTGTAAGGATAGTAGGGGTTTGAACACCAGTAGGAGCTTGCTGAATTGGCTTCCAAACTTTTTAAGGCCCCTTCTTTGATTTAGGTACATTGCTCGAACTCTTTCGCTTCTGTTCTTTGGACCAGGCTTCCGCTTTGTGTAGCCAGGTGACCTATACCAGATACAACTGGTGCGGGTAATTGGTTTCCATTCATAAGAAAAGAAACATTAACCACCTTGCCATGTTCATCTAGGAACTTAACCACATCGTGCAAGCTCGATCCATTTTCAATTCAACCAAAACCCTCGCATAGCTTAATTGAGTTTTATCAACAGAGGGTCCATCCAATGAACAAAGTTCCCCACAAGACAAGCTATCTTAGGTAAACATCTCCCCCAAAATTTCAAAGGTATACCAAAGAAGACGAACCCAAACAGGGGACCACTTCAACCTTACCCTTCTCTAATTGGATGAAATTTCCCGGGGTTTAATAACAATAGGTTTATTATCAAACAAATAATACCAGAGACTTTAACAACGCATCCCTACTACCCTGTTTAGTAAACCTAACAAGGAAAACTCCATTATCCAAGAAAGACACTCTGTCAACACCAAAATCTCCCCAAACATCATAGACATAGTCCTCAATAAGCCTCCATGGTGGATTAGCGCCTAAAACATAACAAAAGACAGAGTTTTTCCAAAATTCTACCTCTGGTTGTATGTCCTCGAAGTAAATCAACAGCTCCCCCAACTCTTCCTCCTCTGTAATAGATTCCATGACCGGTTGATCTTTACCATTCCTTCTAAGTATCCACCCATCCTGAGAATTGATAGCATCTTCCTCAGACAAGTTAAGGACAGGGATCCCTGTATTTCTGTAAAGACCGCACCTTTGTTGCCACTGCAGAAGTAGGACCCGAAGGTAGGAGCTTTAGGTCCCATTTGTGAAGATCTGCTCGAAGTACCCAAAGAACACATTCTTAGCAACTGTAGCCGAAGATGAAGCTGAAGTTTTTTGTAATGGCGTAAAACGGTTATGGTTATTGTGCTTAACGGCTGTCATGTTTTTAGGTTTCCTGAATTTTAGAGCTTTTCTCTCTCTAGTTTATCTCTCATGATTTGTTCTGATTTGCCTCCGTTCTAGTTGATGATTACTCTAGGTATGTTTGGCCTATTTTTCTTAATTCAAAAGATGAGACTTTCGAAGAGTTTGCAGTTCTAATGAAGCTTGCCCAAAATAAGTATAAATCAAAATTAGTTTCTATACGTACAGATCATGTCACCGAATTTGATAACCATGCCTTTATTGATTATTGTAGGGAGAAGGGTGTTGGGCATAACTTCTCAGCACCACGAACCCCACAACAAAACGGTGTTGTTGAACGTATGAATAGAACACTAAAGGATATGGCACGTACGATGCTTTTGTGTAGTGGTCTTCCTCGTAATTTCTGGGCAGAAGTTATTAGTACTGCATGCTATGTTCACAATCGAGCTTTGATTAGACCTATTATCAAAAAGACTACCTATGAGCTTCTTAGAGGATGAAAACCTAACATATCACATCTATGTTACTTCGGGAGTAAATGTTTTGTCCATAATAATGGTAAAAATAGATTAAGCAAATTCGATCCCAGAAGCGACGAAGCTGTAGTTGGCTACTCTAATCATAGTAAAGCATATAAGGTTTTTAATAAGAGAATCTTATGCATCGAAGAAAGTGTTCATGTTATTTTTGATGAGAATAATATGTTTGATAAAGCTGAACAGGATGAAGAAGAGGATATGAACGAGCCAGATTTTCGACTATCTAGAAATGATCCTCCAGAGTTGGATGAGGAAGATAAAGAAATTGAAGGCATCAATGATGAACAAGAAAGTCCTTCGAATGATAAAGGAAATAGAAATGAGATTATAGTTGATGATACTATAAGCTCTTCTGTCTGATCCCAGTTGGCATGATGTTGGTAGTCAAGGAGATCAACAGTTTGTTGTCCAAAATTTATACACACGCATGCAAAGTGCCCACCAACGTTGACAAGTACGAAGATAAACTCGGCATTCAGGTTGAAAGTTTTATCACAGTCCTGGATGAAGGTATCCCAAATGTGATACAGCCGATCAGTGATGTCATTAGACTGTGAGCCTGCTTCACGTATATCCAAAAGCTGCATGATACATTCCTGTTCAAAGAAGTGAGTGAGACTACATAATAAAAGTAAGAACTAATGTATAACTTTTAGGCTTTCTGCCGGGGGGGGTGTACCATATGACGTATCCCAAAGAAGGCCATCCTAGGAAGTAAGTATTCAGCAGACTCCAAATGGTTCAGCAAAACAGCCCACGACTCAATGACAATAGGCGACATGTTAACCTCAGGAAGCATGGTCATGATGTCGGACCGGCGCAGCGCGGCATGCCTACTGTACCAAGAGATTGATTCGCTGCGATATAACACACGTATAATAGTAAGAAATTGAGAAGTAGTTACAAATTAAATATCGTAGCTAATTGGCCCTGTTATAAGAGTTTGGCAGGTACTAACGAATTTTCAAAGTTGTAGTCGTCTAACAAGCAATAATCCACCGCATGCTTTCGACGTGATCGAATACCCCTGACCAAGCTTTGATTGTTCCGTAAGAAGGTCGAGACAACAAGAGTCGTGCGTACAGCAGCCCCACGATCAATTGAGCAACCCAAACCATCCCCCCGCCGGGGACGGCCCGTCTGGTGACAAAGGTTGGCTACTCGACGATCACGGCGACGCTTGCACAACAACGGGGCTGCTTTCCGCCTGTATGGCTACAGGATTGACAACAGGGCTTCCTTCTACGCATTTAGGGGGTGGGACTGCAACACGGGGACGTTTGCTATACGTAATCTCTTCCTCATCGTCCAGACTCCGCTTCTGTGCAACATTGGAGACCGGGTTCAGACCTTGACCATACTTTTCCCTGAATTGGGTAATCCTTGCACGAACGCTCTCCCTCACTTTGTTATGGTCACTCAGGATAAGAATCGACACCACTTCAGCCCGGACGAGGTTGAGAACGTCCCTCTCACCTACGGCGCAGTCAAATAGCTTCCCATTGAAAAGCAGCATGTGTATCATCATGTACACCCCGCAATCAAACGCAGAATAACCCGTACCTTGCCATTTAAATTCGACATTGACAAATTTGAACCGTGCAACCTTTGAACCTCTGACAAACCCTTTAGACTCCAGATACTCACCCATTAAATCACACTGTAAAAGGAATTTAAAAAAAAGTCAATTTAAAAACAGTGTTTACAATTCCAGAATACATCAACACTAAAGAACAAATTAATGTATGCTATTTATAATTATTACCGCAATACGGGAAATTCCAAAATATGGAAGCTTCTCAAAATCATCGTCGTATCGACGGTTGTCCAAATACTCTATCTGCTCGGAAACGAAGTTTATGCATGCACAGCTGTAATGATCATTATTGCCAGATAAGATCGGGATGAAGACCTGGCGGATGTGACAACAAAGACATAAAAGATACACTCAGTAAAATTTCACATTTACACTTTCAATAATTCGTCACATTTACAGTCCCTGTGTCATGACATTTACACTTTCCATATATTGACATTTACACTATATATGTCGTGACATTTACACTTCATATTTAGTCACCTTTACACTCCCTGTGTCATAACTTTTACACTTCACTATATCTCACATTTACACTTCCTATGTGATGACATTTACACTTTCCATATATTCACATTTACACTTTATATGTGCTGACATTTACACTTCCTATTTAGTCACCTTTACACTCCCTATGTCATCACATTTACACTTTCTATATAATCACATTTCCACTATACATCATGGCATTTACACTTCACTATGTATCACATTTACACTTCATATTTCATTACATTTACACTTCACAATATCTCACGACATTTGATTCACTATGTCTCACGTTTACACTTCATATGTCATGACATTTACACTTTACATATATTCACATTTACACTTTATATGTGCTGACATTTACACTTTCTATTTAGTCACCTTTACACTCGCTATGTCATCACATTTACACTTTCTATATAATCACATTTACACTATACATCATGACATTTACACTTCACTATGTATCACATTTACACTTCATATTTCATGACATTTACACTTTCTTCTTAATCACATCCAGGCATTTACACTTTCTGTGAAAATCACATATACACTTTCGGTGTGATGACATTTACACTTCACAATAGGTCACATTTACACTTACCATATCAGATCCAAGTTGAAATGGAGAAAACAGGATTGAATCCAAGCAGGATTGAATCCAAGCATCCCACCCAGCCCAGATTTCGTCCTTTTTTTCAAGAACAATTCCTTTCTTCTTCGCTTTCCAAATATCCAGTGCAGGGCTCTGTTCAAACGAAGGGCAGCACTATTAAATTTAGACACTTACGTTACAATTAAATTGGAACTATAAAAATTGCATTGAGTGAGGATAGGGCAAGTACGGTGTGACTAAGCCCGAAGAAACAACGAGAGGATGCAACTGGTGCAGTTTGGTCATACATCATCTTATTGATTATTAGGCATCAACAATCGATTACAGAATTCATAACTTCCTGTCCAGGTTCAAGGATTAACATGTCTTCCCGTGACACGAAGAAGAAGTCTGAAAAAACTGCCAATTCTTCCCTACAAAAAAAGAAAAAATTATATAAGGCGAACATGGTTACGACAACATATAAGTATTAATATGTTTGACATAGAAATTAATCGACTCACCCGTTCAACCAAGATTCTAATTTGTTAAATACGTAGTCCAGGACGTATTTCCTTTCCTTAAAAACACCCCTAAATAATTTCTTATTCAGCTGCAGGTCTACAGTAACAAAGCCCTGCTCGGGCATGGGTTCCCCACAATCCATGGTGCAAGTCAGATTCTCAGGGACCACTTCCATGCACTGTAAGGGCTCAGGTGAATGAAATAGGAAAGGGTGGTGATCCATATTACTCCGGGGGACATAAATTTCCCGACCATCCGCGGGGACCATTTGGTTCGAAGGGCTGCCAAATCGATCGTTCCAAAATCCTCACTGGAACCCCCTTAAATGCCTCGGCTAGCTCTGCGAGTAGATATAAACACTTTGAAAATTCGTGCAACTTAAACTTAGAGGAGGGTGCTTCAACAACCACCTTATCTGCTGCCTCTGCAACATCCATGGGCTTGTCATCACTCTGAAATCAACCAGGACAACCGGGTTGTGCAGTAGGGCCCTCACCTTGCTCAATGACCATGCCACTACCAATCTCTAACCCTTCTTGCGATGCATCTTCACGGACTGTGGTCGAAACAACGCCAGGCTCACCATCCGGTGCTTTCGTACCACTAACTTGGCGTCGGTCAACGGGCTGTTCCACTCCCGGTGCACCGCTAACATCCACAGCCTCACCAGGCACTAGTCCAACCACGAGTGGTTCGGGCCCACGGCAGGGCCCCTGGTCTTGGGGCGGCTCCATGTCCATGCCCTGCACAGCCTCCTCCTGGACTGTCGGTGCACCGCTAAAATCCACATCCACGCTAGTCACTAGTCCAACCACCACTGATTCAGGCCCACGGCGGGTCCCCTGATCTTGTGGCGGCTCCAGATCCATTCCTTGCACAGCCTCGTCCTGTTCTCTCGGTGCACCACCCTGTGCCACTTCACAGTCACCGCTGTCTGACAACTTTTTCAACGCGTTATCAATATCAGTTGTCGCTATAAATTTCAACTGAAATGAAGATGATCCATCTTCAATTGACGGGACTACCACATCCGCATCCACCTTGTTCGCTACTTTTGAATAAGACACCTCCCCTTCACCAGTAACAGGCCCCTGTTCGTCAGCATGCTCCATATCCATACCCTGCACAATCTTATCCTCACCTCTCTGTACGCAGCCCTCTGCCGCTTCACCACCACCATCACCAATATCTGTCAAACCTTGCAGCGCGTTCTCAATATCAGCAGTCGAAATAAATTTTAGTTGAACTGAAGATGAACCATCTTTAGTTGACTGACCTAACACATCCGCATCAACCTTATTCGTTGCTTCTGACTTACACTTCTCAACGACATGTTCAGCTTTCTCAGGGGCACCACTAGTGTCAGGCACTTCCCCTCCCAAACTTTCCTGCTCCTCGTTCAATGAGGGCTTTGTGTACGCTTCCTCAACTTCATCCGGGCTATAAATTTTCTCTAGAATCTCCCGATCAGTTAATTGAGTCAAGTCGTCGGTTAAATCTAGCCCGCATTCCTCTTCCTCTCGTCGACAGGCTTCGTTAAGTTCAGCGGTGTTGTAGAAATCAGCGGTCTCCATTACCTATGACATCGCCGCATCACCTGCTTTATCACCCAAATTAGAATCTTCTGCAAGTGATACAGGTTCTATAGTAGGCGTAAACTCGAACTTAGGAGCCTTGGTCTTTTTTTTCTTGCTTGCCTTTGTTTTTTTCTTGGCCACCTTCCCAACATCTGACAATGAGGGAGCGTTATCATTATACTTCTTCATTTGCGAAGCTAAATTTCCAACTTCTTCAACATATTCCTTCACCTTTGCACCTTCAAAAAAAGCTTGCGCCGCTTGTAACGGAACAAGATCAGTTGAAGAAGTAGCACCTATTGTTAAATTCTTAAGCATTGCAGCTGCATCCGTATACCAGGAATAGAAGGCCACAGCGTTCCTTTGAATCTTCAAGTACAGCTCGTGTACACCCTACAGTTGGTAACAAAAAAAGATTTAAGAGTCTAGATACACAAAATATACTCGCTATATATATATATATATATATATATATATATATATATATATATATATATATATATATATGTATATATATATATGTATATTAAAAAAAATATGCGATTAATTAAACATTCATAACATAAATCTTACATCTACAGCCCTAGCTTTCAACTCATCGTCATCTTCAACACCGGGAGGGAGTTCAATCTGAATAAAGTTCTTATCGGGTGATGTACCCGACGTTGAAATCAGGAGAGGCGTAGGGCTTGCCAATGGCGCCTTGGGCGCGCCAGCTATAGCCAACATCGTATTACCAGTGTCCTTCTCATCAGGGGTCTTGTTTTGACATCGCGGGTACTTCACCTTCGACAAAGTTAGTCGACCCGGTGGACCACGTCCAGCTCATCCTTTAACCTCTTCAATAGAGTTTTGGATCCCAATCTTTGAATAAGTGGAAGGCCATCGGGAACTCTTGCCACGGTAATCATACCGCTGAAAATAAGTAATCATAAGGAAAGGGATACAACCAAGCGGATGTGGATCGCTTAGCTGCGAGCCCGGCTGCAAACAGATCGCTAAACATTCTAATACATACGAGCAACAGTCATACTCCGGTATGGCACTCACATCTTCAACCACTTTCAAAAGTTTGATTTCAATGCCGTTGTTCAATGTCGGCGCAAGGAATGATGAAATGCTAAGAAGCACAAACAGCCGGCAGAATTCATCACCTCCATCTTTGAATTGCTCTGACTCAATATAATTGAAGACGTCTCCTAAAGGAATAGAATCAGAATTTGATTTCACTTTGAACTTTTTGCGCCACAGTTGTTTTATGCGCACATATTTTTCATCTTTAGCACCAGGCATATGTCCAGTAGGTACTATTTCCATCTCTCTCTCACCAACAGGTAATATGAAACAGTCATAGACATCATACTTAGTAACCATAAACTCCTTCAACTCCGACGCCCTGAAAACATGAGAACCATCGCTGAAAGCCTCAAGAAATTCAGGAACATGTGAAAGCGGAAAAGTTCTGAGTTTAAGATGAAGCAGCCCCCCCAAATCCAATCCTCATTACAGCGGCTCGTTGGTCAATGTTAAGCTTACTAATAAGCTTGTGAAGCTGGTTGGGGCGACACTTAACGGAAACAGTAGGGGTAACTTGTGGTTGTTCTTCGCTTTCAGGTACTTCTCCATCAGATACCATATGAATCAGGAACAAAAAGTACATAAGAAATGCACAATATCAGTCAACCTATAACAGTCTACACATTTACATTTACACTTACTCTATCCTCACATTTACACTTCCAGTATCCTCACATTTACACATCCAATTTAGTCAGATTTACCCTTTATTTGTTCACATTTACACTTCTCCTACACTCACATTTACACTTCCATTATCTTCACATTTACACTTCCAATTTAGTCAGATTTACCTTTTATTTCTTCACATTTACACTTACTCTACACTCACATTTACACTTCCAATATCTTCACATTTACACTTCCACTTTAGTCAAATTTAGCCTTTATTTGTTCACATTTACACTTACTCTACACTCACATTTACACTTTCAGTATCTTCACATTTACACTTCCACTTTAGTCAGATTTAGCCTTTATTTGTTCACATTTACACTTACTCTATCCTCACATATACACTTCCAGTATATTCACATTTACACTTCCACTTTAGTCAGATTTACACTTTATTTGTTCACATTTACACTTCTCCTCTACACTCACATTTACACTTCCAGTATCTTCAAATTTACACTTCCACTTTAGTCAGATTTAGCCTTTATTTGTTCACATTTACACTTACTCTATCCTCACATTTACACTTCCAGTATCTTCACATTTACACTTCCAATTTAGTCAGATTTACACTTTATTTGTTCACATTTACACTTCTCCTATCCTCACATTTACACTTCCAGTATCTTCACATTTACACTTCCAGTTTAGTCAGATTTACACTTTATTTTATCACATTTACACTTCTCCTACCCTCACATTTACACTTTCATTATCTTCACATTTCCACTAACAGTTTAGACAGATTTAAACTTTATTTGATCACATTTACACTTCTCCTATCCTCACATTTACACTTCCAGTATCTTCACATTTACCCTTTATTTGATCACATTTACACTTCTCCTATCCTCACATTTACACTTCCAGTATCTTCACATTTACCCTTTATTTGTTCACATTTACACTTCTCCTACACTCACATTTACACTTCCATTATCTTCACATCTACAGTTCCATTTTAGTCGATTCTGAGTTTTAGTGTTC
Organism: Silene latifolia; assembly: GCF_048544455.1. Classification (NCBI taxonomy): domain Eukaryota; kingdom Viridiplantae; phylum Streptophyta; class Magnoliopsida; order Caryophyllales; family Caryophyllaceae; genus Silene; species Silene latifolia. The sequence continues at coordinate 266,490,577 of NC_133538.1, forward strand.
ACGTTTACACTTACTCTATCCTCACATTTACACTTTTAATATCTTCACATTTACACTTCCAATTGAGTCAGATTTACACTTTATTTGATAACATTTACACTTCTCCTATCCTCACATTTACACTTTCTATTTGTTCACATTTACACTTTTTTTTGGTTCACATTTACACTTGGGTTGTCCTCACATTCACAATCCCAATTACATCACATTTACAATCCCCAAAAACAGGCTCGATTAAAACCCTAACAAATACATTGACACTACCCATCAATTCAGATTTACAGTATGAATTTAATTAAAAATTCAAACACGCAATAAAATCACATAAATTGAAACACGCAATATAACAATTACGACTCAAGCATAATTTGAAAAATTAAAAAATTACAACAAAGAAAAGAATAAAGGATGATCAATGAATTACCTTCAAAGTGAGGTAAAGAAACAAAGATAGGAACTACAAGGGTTTGAATGCAATAAAATATAGAAAAGAAAATGGAATTGTTGTATTTGGTAAGCAAGAGAAATGGAACAGTAACGAATAGAAAAGAAATGAAGAAATGTGAGATGAAAGACATGAATAAAGAAGGACGGTTTTTTGAAATTATGAGGAGGTTGTATGAGATAGTGGAGGGAAGTTGAATAACGTGCAAGTGACTGATGGAGGAACATACATGCAGAATGGAACAGTAAGTCTAACAACCTAAGGAGAGAGGTAATTAGTCTACATATTATTATAATGTTATGAGTTGCTTTTTGGTGTAATCTTAGCCATTCATCCTCACAATCTAAGGGCTCTAAATGGGACTTATGGACTTAATGACTTAAGGTGGACTCATTTGATCCTTCTTATATATATATATATATATATATATATATATATATATATATATATATATATATATATATATATATATGTCATAAGGAGAACTTAATATAAAGTTCTTCTATTGTTATTGCTCTGAGGGAACATATTAGAAAATCCGATATAACTATTCTCTTTCTATCCCAATATGGTTTGACCATCATTGACTAATTGGCTACAATGTTGGAGCAAAATTAGGAAACAATTTTTTAAATATGTGGAGTTGATGTTAGCAAATGACAAAGTTGTTAGAGCAAATTTAGTAAACAATAATTTTAATATGTTAAGTAAATTGTGGTGTAGTTAGGCGGGAAAGGGGTAATGTAGAGGTTAATATTTTATAGTATTATATAGATAGATTATATAGATAGATTATTTATTTATTATTTATATGGGGCTAATGGGTAGTGTTTTAAATTGGGTCATGTTTATATATTGGGGGGTTAAATTCACAAATAGAATTATACATCCAGTTGTACTATAAGCATGGTACAACAAAGTATAAGAATTCGAGCTTATGGCTATGTTTGGCAAGGCATTTCAGGTACCTGATTTGACCAAGCAACCTGATTTGACCAAGCAACCTGATTTGACTAATATTTCAGGTAGTTGTTTTACCTAGTGCTGTTTGGTAAAGTCATTTCAGGTACGTACCTGAAATGACTTTTCAGGTACCTGAAATGAAAAGCTACTCCAGGTAGCTTTTTAAAGTTAGTTGAAATGTTCTACTTTACATATTTACCCTTTATTTAAATTAATTTGTTATAATTATTAATGTCCTTTTATGTCATTTTACAAAAAATCAGTTACCTTTTCAGTTAGTTTTACCAAACACTTTACAATTAATCAGCTACCTTATCAGTTTCTAATTTTAAGCTAGATTTCCAGGTACTTTTTAATTTCAGTCAATTTATCGGGTTTTAGATACATTTTCAGATTTCAGGTACCTTTTCAGTCAATTTTACCTAACAGAGCCTATGTGTATTCTTTCTGAGCTAATTTAAAGTTCATGTTTTTAATGTTTAAATGGATGAACTCAATACTTTCTAATAAAGCTCATCTTTTTTAACATAAAGCTCGGATGCTTTATCACAAAACTCAGATTCTACACCGTACAACATATACAACTGGTTGTATAGTCCATGAATTGGGTTAAATTTTTTGTCTTTTTGAATCACAATTATTATTCGTCGTCCACACATTACTCCAAGTGGGCGACAATATTTAATAAATTACAAAAAAAAAATGCCCCCCCCCCCTCACTTTCCTTCTAATCATTCACAAATACTAATAACTCACTAAAATCACACACTTTCTAATAATCAGATACTAATGGTACACTTTCTGACATAATTCATATCGGATGGTACGGATTTATAACTTCAATTATATGTCGAATTTTTCAATTTTAATCTATTTATATTATCATGGCATTAAACATTCAATCATACACGTTTATATATATGTTCCTGTATCCGATGATAACGTTTGTTACAACCCGTGCATTTTTTTGCACGAGTTTAAAACTAGTTTGAGATTGTAGTAAAACGATGTAACACCATATTCGAAACATACTAGATACTTGAGCCTAAAAGGTAAAAGCCTATCACGTTCGAAATGACTCAACTAAATTATTTAATCTAGACGTAGGCATCAAAAAGCAAAAGTGCGGTCTTATAATGCAAAGGGAGAAGAGAAGGGCGGACACTCGCGTGAAAAATATGTGAGGCGGAGGCCTCTATTTATACCAATCACGTGAAGGAATTTAGGTGAAAGTAGGATTAGGAAAGAGATCCGGAAGAAATTTGAAAATTGGGAAAAAACCAGCCCAGGAAGAGGCATAGCAGGAACTGCGACCTTTCCAAGAGGCGCGCTCCTGCTGCGTTTTCTCTTGGGTGGCTTCCTCCTCAGCAAGAAATATTTCTGCGGTTTTATTTAGGAATTAGGGATGATGTATGCTTCCCTATTCCGCAAGGAAGATATTTTCGTGATAAAAGATATAATTTACGATAACACTCCAGAAAATTTTAGAATATTCCGACTCGCTTTTAAGACGGTTTTAGATAATAGAAGCAGTTTTTGACCCGTACTCCAAATGTACTCTAATTACTGTCAAAACAACCGTATCGGTGCGTAGATGACGACCATGAGGTTGACTCTACTGTTTGAGCTATCGCGTGTCGACGAACTTAGGAAATGTCATAAATCGCTCCGCATGATTAAACATGCGGCCCAATCATCACTGGGTGGTTGGCGGGAGGTGCAGAAACAAGATGTCCATAGAGCCCCCACTTTGAGTGAGGCTTGGACAAGGGAAAAGTCAAAGTATAGCCCTCAGCTCAATCGAAAATTACAACCTGAAGATTATGGCGACGCAAGGCGGCTCAAGGGGTCTAAGCCAAGGACCTGTCGCAGGGAACATTTTAGAGTTTTTCGACTATCAGGGAGGGTCATTTAACGTTCATTAGACTACGTATGGAAGCTCGCCAGCCATAAGAAGAAACATACCTGCAACACCCCTGGGTGAAACGGGACTGAAGGCATTTCGACAAAAACTCTTTTGCCTGAAGATAACTTAGTGTCTGAACTCATTAGGGGTAACAAAGCTTCTGAAGAAACTTCGTAATACTTCTGATGGCTAACTCTGAAGGCTACCTTTGAAGGGAAGGCTGAAGGATAACTCTCTGAAGGACTGAACATGAGGACGCTTCTAAAAGCTAACTTCTGAAAATTACTGAAGGGATTTATCTGAAGGTTACTGAAAGGATTATAGAACTTTTCGGGAGTAGTTATCTCGAACTTCGTGGGGAACCATATGAGGGTCAGCAGGACTTTGGAAGAAATCGATGGAAGGAAACAAGGCAGGACTTTCTGAGAACCGCGGGGACAAAGGCATGACTTTCTGAGAACCGGCGAATAAATAATCAACTTGATAGAAGGCGGGACTTTCTGAGAACTGTTTGCAGAAACTTGACTTTGTAGAAGGGCGAGACTTTCTGAGAACCGTTGATAAAAATTGACTTTATAGAAGGTGAGGCTTTCTGAGAACCGCTGATAGGAAGGCAGGAATTTCCGAGAAACTGCTGATAAAACTTGACTTTATAGAAGGCGAGACTTTTTGAGAACCGCTGATAGAAAGGCAGTACTTTCCGAGAACTGCTGATAAAACTCAATTTGGTTGAAGGCGGGACTATCTAAGAACCGTCAAAAAATAATCCGCTTGCATCGTCCCAAGCGCATTTGTACTTCGATCAAGAAATATATGGGCTGTATAACGGCAAATGAACTCTCGCTGAGGAATAAAATTTTACAACCGCTGGGGAAATGTAGACTGACTGGGTGAAGAAATACACCCGTAGGAAATATACGGAGTAAAAATATCCCTAGCACTAGAGGAAATATCCAAAAGCGGGAAAATATAGGGCGTGGGCCCACCAATAACGAATTTGTAACGAATTGAAGGCAAGAGCTACTGTGAAATGGGATGGAGAAGAAGCGCAACAGGAATGTGGGTTGGGGAAGAGGCGCAGCAAATGCCGTGTTTTCTCCCAAGCTCTTCCATACCTGAGTAAAATATAACTCTGTGCGAGTTCTATGTTTATTCAAACATAACCTTTCTTCTTCTTCTTCTTCGACACAAACCCCAAAACTCAACCAAATTCCATAAAAATTTGATCGGAAGTTGCCATAAATCATGACTAATCCAGTTATGCATCCCGTCTTTGCTTTATACTTGCATTTGTAGCTTGAATTAGAATAGAAAATTAGGGTTTTTTGCCCAAATTGCTGAAAAATTGAGGGTTTCATCCCAAATGAATTTGTCCCTCGAAATTGACATTAGAAATGCGTAATTAAACATGCTAGGAGCATAACCATGTATTTATTTTGAATTTTTGTTGAGTATTGATGAAATGAGACCAAAATGAGACGATCTTTTGCTATATCGCTTCAAATGGCTCGAAAATGGCCTTATACTAGTCGGGTTTTGATGAAACTTAATGTTTTGGAACCCTTAGATGCTGGGTAAATTTAATAATCATGTAGGAATTTTAGTTTGTGACAGGTCTTCCAGGACACTTTTGTATGGGTTTAGGCTTATAGTAAGAAATGCTGCCGAAATTTTGGCTTGTGGCCATGATTAAGCTTGATTTAGACATGTAGGAACGTGACTTTACTACATTTGTTGGCTTGCTTGATGATAGTGAAGTAATGGCTTGAAAAAACGGCTTAAAATGGCCTCTAAATGCTTCGGTTTGCTCTTTTTCCAAAGGACATACCTTCTACTTCGGGGCGAGACCCCATGGAGGTGGATATCGATCCCCTTTGGCCATGGTGGTTTACACAGGGGACACGGTGGAGATGGAGGAAGAGGGAGAGGCGGCCAAGAGGGTCACCACGAGGAGGAGAGGGCGTCAGCTTGTGCCTGCGCCTCAGTGGGCCGATAAATAGGATAGTCGGCATCTCATTTGGGCAGCGGAGAGTCACTTGTCATTCCGTACGGCAAGAAGCATGGTGAGCTTTCGATCTTACATTGTATTGTATTGAGTCTTTTATATTTCATTTGATCTACTTAGCTTAGAAACTAATAGTCTTCAAAAATGCAGGAGGCCGGGAATATGAGGTCATTTTCCTGGTATACGACCATGATGGATGCTTTTGAAAAGTTGTCGGAGGAGGAGAAGGCGATCATCGATCGTGGTGCCTTCGGAGCCTTGGTGAGGGACTGGCGTGAGATCAAGGGGAAGAAGATTTGGAACAACATGTGCCTGATTCGAGCCTTCCTGGATCACTTCTGGGACACAACCTCGACTTTTCATATGCCCTTTGGAGAGGTCGGGGTTACTGTAGAGGACTACGGCATGATCTATGGCTTGTCTTGCAGAGAGGAGCCGATTGTGTAGCCTGCAATGGCCATGAGAGTGGATTCAGACGAGGCTAGGGGTTTGATTGGGTAGAACCTGGCCAAGGCCGCGGCTAGGGTACCCGGCCTAGTTCCGAGTTCTTACGTCAAGGATTACTTTGACGGTAAGGTTTCGGCGAGAGTGCAGATGACTGCAGGTGGTAGTACGGTGCCTCCTCCACCGTGTACAGCTGAGCAGCGAGCCCGATTGTGGCTTTGGTGGTTCTTGTCTTTGATTTAGTTCGAAGACAAAGGGGAGAGGTTGTCGACGAATTTTCTTGCTTTTCTTGCTAATTTGAGTAGCCTAGGTTGTCTAGACTGGGTTACTCCTAACTTTGCGATCCTCACGCGGTACATAAGGGCCATGGTTCGTCCTGAGCTGATGGAGAAAAGAAACTTCTCCTGCCACTGTCGGTCCAGGTCTCATTTTTTATTTATGAACCTTCCTTTACTTCTCTTTTATTTTATGAGTTTAGAAATGATAGTTCGCTATAAATGAAAGATTAGTTAGAAATGAAACGAATGATCATTTGAAAATTAAATATATTTCGAAAATAGACAACGAAGGATCATTTGAAATGAATTTGAATAGGAAGTTAATAATAATGAAAGATCATTTTAAATATGAAATGTATGGTTGCAGAGTTGAAATATGAAGTGAATAAAATGAAAATTTATTTTCAATATAAATTTTTGGAAAATTTTGAATCGAATAAAGGATTATTTTGAACGAATGATCATGAACGATTATTTTGACAAAATGAATGATCATTTCTTCTTTTCAGGCATGGGTGTACTCGTACTTCCCCCGGCTTTGCTCCTACGAGGGCAACGGATGTGGCGAGTAAGTACCCCATAGTCAGAGATTGGATTGTGTGTCAGCATAAGAGTCAGCAGTGTTCTTACGACACCTGTAAGAGGGGTGTCAATGCCGTGCAGCTTGACGACGTAAGCATTCTTACTTTCTTTCAATTTTCTTTGCTTTTATTAATTAGTAGTGATTATAGGAATGACCCCTGATATCCATTTTGGTGGGTGCCGAGACCCTCAGAGGACTACGCTGGCGCTCCAGCTTTCGTAGCCCACGTTCTCCGACCTAGGGGTTCGAGTAGGCTGCTTCTGACGACGCCCATGGGACATTTGTGGTACCTTGGTGAGCGGTTGGCTCGGCAGTGCCTCTGTGACGTCTTTGTGGTTCCATCGATCCTCCACGGACGATGTTTAGGGAGCCTTCCGAGGCTGAGAGGACAGCTGACCTGGCGGGAGAAAGTGGCGACGCTCTTTTCCTTCCCGAGCTCGAGTACTCGGAGTTTGTGCGGAGGAGCTAGGCGTACTGACCGATCGTGGTGAATAGACTTCTTTATTGGCTACTGATACCGTCGTTTAGTACCAAAAATAAATACCCAAGACTACTAACAGAAGTTAGCGGAAGTAGGGTCGATCTCCACAGGGAGGCTATTATATCTATTTGCTAATCTAAGTCTATCTGGTAACAAATAGGGTTTTAAATTGATTTCTAAAATAAAAGTGGTTAAGGCAAGAGAATAAGAGAAAAGAGCAGTAAAAGCAAGGATGAGTAAAGTATATGATCAGATAAAGAGAAGAATGCTAGGAATTCGGTTCACCATGGCAGTTTACTAACTCAGTCATACATAGTTTAGACGATCTAATGCGAGAAGGGTAAGGGAAAGGTCCTTCCGATCCGCTATCCACCCTAGACTACAACTAACTTAACTTCCGTCCTCATTAGGGTAGTCTACTGTTCATAACAGGTCTATTCATTCCAATCTTCCGATCTAAGATTGAATTTAACCAATTTAACGGGTTTAGAAGCGTGCACTCAACTAAACGATTACAGTTATTTTGTTAATGAATCAGTTCTCACAATTAATCATCTGGCCTATTCACAACATCGTCAAATCACTACCATGGCTCCCCTAATCCTAACATAATGGAATTTAGCTACTCATGCTATTAATGGCATAAATAATAACAAAATTGAATATACTAAAGAAAGGCATGATAGATGAATAACAAAGATGAAGCATAAATTACTAATAATAAAAATAAAACAAAGATGAGAGAACAAGGATTAAGAGCAAACAAAAGAATTAAATTAAGATTAAAGAGTAGAGAAGGATTACAAAGTTTATATCCGGAATAAAGAGGCAAAAGGTAGCAAAGAAGAAGTTCCAGCAGTGATTAAGAGAAAGAGAGTAATTAAGCGTAGTGTAATGTGTTTGTTAACCTAATGACGTCTTCCTTAAATAGGGAAGAGATTATTAACTAAAATAATAAACATAACACGGAATAAAATCCCGAGTAAATAAGTAAATCACTCGATCGAGGCATTTCATTCCTCTCGATCGATTAAATCTTCAGCCAATCCCTTCGATCGAACATACATAGCCTTCGATCGAGAACTCCTAAATCGGCCTTCTTCGATCGAGCTCAGCAGGGTCTCGATCGAACTCCAACTACCGTCAAAACCACTCGATCGACCACAATAGCTCTCGATCGAGCAGTTAGCCACTGAAAACAGCTTGGAGTCCGTTTGGTTAGCTTCCAAAAACCTCCTTCACGCTTCCCGAGGTACGGCATTCCGCTCTAAATCTTCATCTCCTTAAAATGCAAGCTAAAAGGACTAAATGAGGCATGATTTCACCACTTTGAGGTCCGTTCCTGCGAATGAGACAAAACAAACCAAAGTAGCCTATTCGGGGGCATTTTACAATACAAAACAACGAGAATGACATAGAAATGCGTGCAATAATACTACTACAAAAACAGACAAAGAGGATGGTTCAAAACCGTCTTTAAATCCTAAAACAACCGTCCTTAAATTACCCGTCCTCGTTGCCTAAGAGGACGGTTAGCGTAAAGTCAAACCATCCTCTTTTGCTTTTGAAAAGAGGACGGTTGTGGATTAGAACCGTCTTCTTTTCATTTAAAAAGAGGACGGTTGCGCGTCTCAACCATCTTGTTTTGGATGCATGGCGCGCGTAATTTTTGCACCAACTTTATCACGGTTTGTCTTGGAACCGTCTTCTACACATTTCTTTTTAAATCAATTTAGTGCGAATTTATGAATATAGCCCGCACAATTATGGCACACATCTATGCTCTTCGACAAATAGATTTTTGAAATGGAAATTGTTTCATTCATACTCTGTACGACAATAGTCGTACAACTTAAATAATATATTCGGCTACATTTGAGCAATTCTTACATTTATACTCTAAATGCAACCAAACAAAACGGAATAAGTTTGAACATTCATTACTTAAGCTATCTAGGTAACATTAGAGTATTCAGCCTAAATACTTTAGACGTTGCCATAAAGTACTTGCACCTTAAATTCCAATGCATATTAAGCCCAAATTTCCCGCATCTCATCAATTTGATCAACCGTGTACGTCTTTGGGGCTTTAATCATGAACTACAGACAAAGTAACCAAAAAACACAATTACAATTATTTACATATCAACACGTGTAATTTATATAAATGAAGTAAATATTGAAACAAAAGAAACAAATGAAAAGACGTACATTTGGATCAGTAAATTGATGATCTCCAACATATATTATCATTGTGACATTAGTTTGCAGCCTCTAAACATCAATTAGCTAAAAAAAACCGTCTGCATAAAGACATCCAACTACTGAACTCCGATTTCAATTCTGGTTTATATAGTAAGAGTACTTATCCAGTAAGTGGATTATACATCTGATGTATTACCACAAATTTTATAGTTTTTAAGCATTATAGTAAAGTTTTTGAGTTTTATTTTAAAAATTGTGAGTTTTAGTATAAAGTTTCTGAGTTCATTCACTAAAATATTAAGCTTAAAAAATTACAATAAAAACTCAAAAACATTACATACAAACTTAGTTAAATTTGAATTTTGAAGGAAAAAAATAAATCTAACTTATAAACTTTGATCAGCTCAGAAAAAATGCACATATGCTCAAAAATAAATAAAGTTTGACGTAATAAGCTCAGAAAAAATACACATATGCTCAAAACCTAGTAAAATCAGAGGTAATACATCCGATGTATGTTCCTTTTTCTCGTACTTATCTAACTTTGACATTGTACAATGTCAGCAGAACCAAGTCATATATCCTTTGGAAGTAGAACTAGGTATACAATAAATGAATGATAGCTGTTGTTTAAGCTTTTACGAGGTCACAAATGTATTAAATTAAAGGAGCATTCTTTACAATCTACATAATTGGCATAAAAATGTGTTAAATTAAATGTGTTAAATTAAAGGAGCAAAGGAACAGATGCAGGACTTAGTTTAGCAGATAAAAAAGGAAATAAGTCAGAGATGATAACCTTAGTTGATTAAATCAGTGAATGAGAAGGGTGTTGGATGGCTTACGAACATCGGCGCAATGCTAATTCCCGGCATCGTAGCATGGTGCGTGTGGTTCAGTTTGTTTCTGCAGCAGCTCCGGTGAAGAAGGCTAAAATAAATCGAATTTGCCAATATCTCTAGATCAAGTTGAATGGTTGCGGACGGGAATTAGTTAGCTTTAATTTGAAGCCGAAGTTTGACGACATGGGTCATATTTGTTTAAAAGTGGGATAAAACTCGGAGTTTATAGTTTCAATAAATTCAGCAGGATCGTTCAATACCAAGTCAAATCCTTAAGTTACAAGGCTACGTCTTTGGGTCATATTCGAAGACTAGAAAGAATAACAAGAAGAAAATTGAATTCATCAGACCACCACGTGTTATATTGCAAGCAAATGCTAAGGTATAATCATATAATGGAGAACGTAACAAATTGATCAAGTTCTCTTATATTAAAATGGTAATGTTGAAATTTAATGCAAGAAAGAGCAGAATTCTTCGCTTAAAACTGCTGACCGGATGTGCTAAACTGCTAAACGAAGTCGAGATTTCGTGCAAACAAGAAATATAACTTACTTGGGATTGTTCTACGTGATATCAATATGCCACAAAACTCCAGAGCACAAATAAGAAAATAAAAACTAGCTGCAAAAAGAAAACAAAGAAGGTCAGGCATCGACAAGTGGGAACAATTGAACTATGGCAAAGCAAATCCAAGTTAAGAAACAAATACACAAGTCACCGCAAGTTTCATGATAATACTCTAGATGTAGTTTTGTGTGATCAATTATTTCTACATCATCGAAAATAAGCATGAAGTAGCAAGACTTTTCAAAAACATGTTAACTTCTGGTGTGGGAACAATAAAAAAAGAGGAAGAACAAAAGAAGGGGGCATACATACCCATGTCGTTCCTGTCCAGATCGTCACATGTCTCGATAGCCCAGATTCGATTATTGTTGTGTCAAAGAAAAAAAAATCATCAGTTAAGGCAACACGAAGGTTTGAAATCACACATCATATTCTACAACACTAGACTTGCACGTCCTTGGTCATGCCACCCACCATTAATTAGGCGATAACTTTGAAAGTAAGTAAACCACAAGAACAAGGACTACCTAACAATTAAAGCGATCAACAACCCTAGAATAGATAACGATTAAATCAAGATCTGGAAAATATGGTACAAATGTTACATACTCTTGAATCAGTAGTGGAATTCTTTAGCTAGACCATCTTCACTGAATCAAATTCAATCCCTGAAACACCATGATTTTGATTACAATCAACAAATAGAAAACCAAAGGGTGAACAAAAGGAACAATTGTCTTGCTAAATAGTAAATACTACTCCCTCCGTCCTAATCATTTGTTTAGCGTTTTCTATTATTTGTGAGGGGTATTTTAATCAAAGGTAAACAAATGATTGGGAACGAGGGGGTAAGTATATACAATAGAAGCTACCGAGTGTCATAAAAGGTAAAAGCTCATAACTATGATAGAAAATTTGGATGAATAGATTTAAAATGCAACAAACTAATGAGCTGAATCTGCAAAAATTTCGGTAATACCTCAGAAGCTACAACCTATTTCCCATTGATCCAATCTTGATGTTTCCTTAGCTCTTCATGCTTAAATTCCATCTCTTCATTTGTGTTCTTAAAGTAGACTTTATATTTTGAGGGACCAAGGACTTCGGATATGATGCCGACCCACCATCCATCATTATATAGAGCATCAACTTCATTATACTGCTTGAATGTGTCGATTGTTTAAGTATTTGGAGGACAAGGTCTAATGTAAAGGGCATCAACCTCTTCCCTCACATATTGTGTGTTATCTCTGTTGTTAGATCCTTGTAATCAACAAGGAACTTGCCATTCCCAAGAACCTCAATAACACATGCAACAAACCAGGCACACTTGCAACATGTCTTTCGTTACGATGGTTAATCTCAAATCGGAAAACATGGAAGAGTCCTAATAAAATAAAATCAGAATAACAATCTTACGCACGCACGATAATCACTTGAAAAATAGGTACAAATTAGGTATAAATTGAGGCATCAAATACTCATTTTACACAAAATATTACAGCAATATTGCAAGAAAATTAAAAGTGAAACGAAATAAATGAGAAAATTGAAATTACCTTGGATTTGGCCACACTTAAGTTAGGACGATCGGTGGTGTTGCGTTAGGGCGATGATGAAGGAGAACATGGTGGTGCTTGTTTGCGAGGAGTGCTGGTGGTAACGAGGGCGGTATGGTGGTAACGAGATGCGGTGATGCTAGGGTATAACGATCGAGTGTATCAGCGTAAGTGTTGATTGAATAAGAGGGGAACTGGGGAAGGTAATAACTAGCAAGGGGAAATTTAGATAGTCACTATTAAAAAATAAGAAGACGGTTCTAGTACATAACCGCCTTCTTTATTAATAAGAGGACGGTTTTATTGACCAACCGTCCTTGTTTATTTCACTACGAGGACGGGTGTCTCAATTAACTGTCCTATTGATGTGATCACGAATGGCGCCAAATTTGTTGACCGATATAACACGGTCTCGTCACCAACCATCCTTTAAGGGGCGTCCTCTTAGTCTAAAATTGTAGTAGTATATATATAAGAGGCTAAAAAGTCCATATAAATTGCACGTATCAAATCTCCCCAAACCGAACCTTTACTCGTTCTCGAGTAAACTAAATGCAAACTAATGGAACGGAAATGAAAACTCAGAGCTAACTATAACTTGTCCACTAAAACCATTTAATGCAATCAAATTTAACAATTATAGCTACAACAGTCTAGCGCAAACGAGTTGTATGATGTCTATAAATAAGCTGAACTGTCAACCTTGCAAGACCTTTAAAAATGGACTCTCACGGGTCACTCTTCTCTCATGAAGCAAAGGGTAAGTATAAATGTGCAAGAGAAGAAGAGAAAACAATCCCTCGCCTAAACTACGACCCACATAAATATGCTTGCAACAAAAATGATAGACGATTCTAATCACCATACATACATTCCAACCAAACAGTGTCTGTCACAACCGAGGGCTTACAAAAGTTATGGGAAAGTGAGGCTACGGGTAAGAAAAGACAAAACAGTTATGGGATATGTGGAGGTAATGCGTCAAGCTAGCACCTAAACAAGGCCATACTAAGCAAATCCGATTCTCCGCCGATTATGAAATCAAACACAAGTACCCTTCATTGGCACACAACTCACTAACCAACATAACGACTCCACAAAAAGATGTAAATAATGCATAGGAGTAAGACCGTCACAAACTTCCCTTTTTTACACGGTCTATTCTTTTCCTTTTTCTTTCTTTTTTATGCTTTTCTCATTTTCTTGCCTACATCTTTTCTTCCTTTTTTTCTTTTTTCACATCTTTTTTTCCTTTCAGTTTCAACATATCCTCCTTTCTTTTTCTTTTCTACCAACTCTATACGAAATAGAACGAACCAACTCGCATCAAAGGAAATTATACCACAAAAACACACTAAACTAGCTTGACAGGCAGGCTTAATTTGGGTGTAGTTAATGGGTCAAAAGGCTGAGTTTGGCTAATGTTGAGCTAAATGGGTGAAAATAGAAGAAAGGAAAAAATTGCAAGCACCTCCCTGCATGTGACACCGACCACAAACCCGAATGTATGCAAGCAAAAAGCAATCGAATATCATAAAAGTGCAAAATGTCGAACATGTTATGCAAGGAGTTAACTACTCTCAATTCCTACATGAACTGGTCATGAATGACACCAGTTATATGGCTCTAATAACTTAGAAATTTTAAAGAAGTTTGCCAATTTTTCAGGTCCAGTCTATATGATCAGCTGTATTTTTAACATTAAATCGTATACTATGCGCATGACAAAGCTAATAAAATGTCAATCCGATGCAGGGCTTAAGTGAAATGACAAGTTATAGTGCAAAATCATAACAGAAACCTACCGTTCCGACTCGACCTATATGCAAAAATAAACGTGATATGTTTTTGAATTTTCGAAAATTTCTATTATTTTTTTTTTGTGATTTATTTTGTGATTATTTTTGAAATTAAAAACAATTATGCAAGTAAGAAAATAAACGTGAATCCAACAACAAATGCAAATGCAGACTCAAAGGATGCAATACCCTCCCCAAACCAAAACGGACAACGCTCTAGTTGTCCTCCAGCATACACCAGCAGTATATACACGGGGAAAGGGATAATTATAGCCAATAAATGAATGAATAAATAAAGGAGATGAAAAATAAATAAAGCAAAAATACTTACAAAATAAGTGAACTTCCCCAAACCAACCAGAAAACTGGGGAAGTGAGTAGACCGGCAGCTACTCGTCAGCCACCACGAAGTCGGGGTCACCCTCCTCCTCTCCTCTCCTCTGTCGACCTCCAGTAGTGAGGTCGGCTCGTACCCTCTCCACCCGCTCAGCTGTGTCCTCCTCACTCTCAGGCTGTGGGTACCCCTCCGTCGGGTACCGATAGAAAGAAAGGTGTGGCCAGCCCTCAGGAATAGGGCGTCTCCTCATCATGTGATACTCGTATAGAGGGAACAAAGCTAGCGCCTGATCCCGGTCTACACGAGCCACCCTGGTACACATCTCAAGAAGAAGAGAGTCACGACGCCCTTGGTCCATGACCTTGGGCGCCACAAAGGGAGTAGGGGGAACAAAGTTAGCCGGCAGAGCCGGCTGCAAGACAGAACGAATAGGGATAGGGGCCGGTGTAGGCGTATGCGTGGACGTGGACGTGGACGTCTGCCTAGCCTGAGTTGGTGTGGACCCCTCTCCAGTCTCAGGGTGCTTCCGCTTCTTAGAAGCAGAAGAAGGGGAAGGAGCAAGTGAAAGGTGGTAGAAAGGTAGAGGTGGAGGTAACCTACCCGACATAGTGGTCAAAGGTAAAAGACGGGGTAGGTCGGGAAAAGGTAGGGTCACGGACTCGGAACAACAGATCTTCCAAGTCTGCTGATCTTTAGCTAACCAAAACATCGCCTGAATGACGTTAATATCTAGGTAGACGTCCTTATCTACATGTGTCAGGCCTCGGGGGAAGTCAGTAAAGAGGGAACGGGCAATGAAAGAGGCTATCCCTCCACAGGACATCGTACCCATCCTCTTCTGCCCGACAACGTTAAAATGTTGAGCTGTCAAATATGCAATGTTAAGAACGAAGGGGCCTACGCTATCAATGTTCAAATAACCCCCTAAAATAGACAACTCAACGTTGTTAACGTTGTTAGGCTCCTTGCGGCCAAAGATCGTCCCTCCAATGAGACGAAGAAAGTAACGAGCTGGGGGAAGATGGACGTGAGCCAACTTCCTCTAGTCGTAGGGAGTCTGTGCCAAAGTGGGCCAAAGTAAGGCCAGTACCTTCCGAGGAGGGTCCTGATGGCCGTGAGAAGACAAACCTAACCTCCTCCCAAACTCAGCTAAGGTCCAAGTGAAGGTCTGGTTAAACAGTCTAAAAGAGACACAAGGACTCTCCGGGTCAGTGTCATAGGCACCAGGTGAGAAAGTGAAAGAGCTAAAGAACTCGAGGGTCACTTGCTCATAGGTCAATGCTCTCATTGTGCTCAGACCAGTTATTCGTGCCCCGTTTAAAATTTCATCCACAGAGTCGAAAATCCTCAACTTTTTAAGGGAAGAACGACACAAAAATTTGGTAGATGTAATGTCACAGCCCATCAAAAATTTAAAACGCTTATGAAGAAGCGAGTTTACGAAACGTACCTCAGGATACTCGGGAAGCGAGTCGAGAGAGTCATCGGCTACAAACCGTGCAGCCGTGCGTCCAGCAGCAGTACGAACTCCTCCCCGTCCTTGTGAACCCGAGGCAGCACCCAAACAAGAGGCAGCCAGTCCAGGAGCGTGGCCTGAGACTGGTCTAGGGACAAGCGCAGACGAAGTAGAAACTGTGACAGAGGGTGTCGACGCAGCAGGGGTCGACACCAAGGATGGTACAGAGGCGGTAGTAACAGTGGCAGCAGCTGTAACAGTGACAACAAGAGTAACAGTGGGGCTAGTGACAGTGGTGACAGGAGGGACCAGCGTCTCAGTAATAGACGGACTAGCAGTATAACTAGAGGAAGGCAACGAACTACTATCCATCCTATTAATCAAATAAGTCCTTAAATCAGAAAATTAAACAACACGAATTTGTCCCTAATTTTCGAAAATTTTCGAAACCCTAAAAGCCCAATTAAGGTCGAAAATCAATCAATTAAACAATAAAGAGCGAGAAAGCAACAAGATAATCGGATTAAGATCCGATTTTCACAAACCCTAAGATCGCGAAAAATCCGCAATAGACACGAATTTGAAAGGGGAAATAAGGGGCTTTTGTCGAAAATAATTCAAGGAGCAAAATAGGGTAATTGATTTGGTAAAAGGGGAAGAAAAATGGAGGATTTGGGAGGTTTTAATGGGTTTTTCGCAAAAACAAAAGGAAGAGGAAGAAGTAAGAAGTAAGAATGAAAATAGAAAAGGGAATAGAAACACTCCCGTAAGTAATATCAGCATTTTCATTCGATCGAGTGATTTGAAACCACTCGATCGAGATATTTCTTCATCATTCTGTTCGATCGAGTTCTTAAGTGTGGCTCGATCAAATGGTTCCTTCTCCTCCTTTGATTCTACTCGATCGAGAACTTCAGGACGTTCGATCGAAGACTTTTGCTCTCTCATTCTTCTCGATCGAGTACATGACAACTCGATGGAGGGGCCTTCATTATTGGCATTTCGATCGAGTACTTTAGTTTACTCGATCGAAGACTGTGGCTGGGAATCTGCTCGATCGAGTATAAAAAGTGCTCGATCGAGGCTATTTCCGTTGGCACGCATCCCAAAGCATCTAACCTTCCCCAAACCTCCATAAAAATATAGCAAAACACTTCCCGCAAATACCAAAATCACAAAATGCAGTCTATATTCGGTCTTACAGTAAAACTAACTACGTTATTGTCTAAAAGTCTAAATGCAAATTAAAAAGTCTAACAGAAATTCAAAATACAAAGTTTTTACAACGGGACATTTCCCATTTATCTTCTGAAACACTTTAACAGCCCAAAAGAGGGCTTCTGACTGGAGGAGGTCCCTTCAGCATCGCGGACCGTCTTCTTGGAGTGCCATGAGCTTGAACTGGTTGGAGAAGAATAGTTCGCGTCCACGTACGCCTTTACTTTCTTCTTCCCTTTGTCGTTCTTTTTTGCACCTTCGTCTGCAGCATTTCCATCATTGAGCTTGGTTTTCACTATACCTTTACCGACGGAATCTCCAATATCCACTCTGTTTATACCTGCAGTAATGGAAACAACAGAATGGTCCTCTATATTGCTCTCAGTATGAGGCGGAGGTGTTAATATAACAGCACAAAACTCAATGTTATCAACTCAAAACTCAATGTTATCATCTAGTGATACTTGATCACATAAATAAAATGGGTCATTTAATTATAATTCACATTTTGTAATTATAATCAACCATTCATTCTTATCTCAAACAATAAACAATTTTAGTAATAAAGTATTTTTATTACTAAAATAAATCTTATTTAATCCCATTACAATAAGATATGAATATTCTCTCTCACAAATGAATTGTTCAATTTTAAGGAATTGATTAACTTGTATTGTCATACAATTAATCAACTTTACTGATAATGGCATCATCCTTTAGGTCTGACCTTAAGGGATCAACTGACCACCACCGTCCCACGACAGTAACGTCAAACTCTAGCAAGCCAATCGTTACCGATTAATGTTGATCAGTTGACTATATAAATGAACCATCCCTTACATATTCTTAATATGAGATTTAAACATGTGATCGCACTATTGTTGAGGACACATATTCCAACATGGAGTGGTTACAATCAAATCAAGATGGATCCAGCAGATCAAGAGATGACAACATTCATGTCTGAAAGAGGAATATAATGTTACAACGTGATGCCCTTCAGCCTGAAAAACGCAGGGTCCACATATCAAAGGCTAGTTAACCGGATGTTTAAAGAGCAGATAGGACGAACCATGGAGGTATATATTGACGATATGGTGGTAAAGTCAGAAAAAGCCAAGGACCACATGCAGCATCTGGCAAAAACATTTAGCACCCTCAGGGAGTACAAAATGAAGCTAAACCCATCCAAATGCACCTTTGGAGTTTCCTCAGGCAATTTCTTAGGCTACATTATAACTCAAAGAGGGATAGAAGCCAGCACCGAGCAGATCAAGGCCGTGTTACAGCTGGAGTCATCAGAAAAACCAAAGGATGTGCAAAGGCTAGCTGGCAAAGTGGCAGCTTTGAGCAGGTTCATCTCAAGATCCTCGGACAAGTGCAGACTATTTTATGATATATTAAGAAAGAGCCAGAAGTTCGAGTGGACGCCAGATCATGAGCAGGCATTCAGGGAGCTGAAGCACTACCTCAGCACCCCGCCACTACTATCGAAACCAGAGCAGGGAGAACCACTATTTCTCTACCTGGCTGTCACAGAGATAGCAGTAAGTGCGGTTCTAGTCAGAGAGCAGGACAAGGAGAAAAAACCAGTCTACTATGTAAGCAAGTCTCTGCTGCCAACAGAGACCAGGTACACGTCTGTTGAAAAATTAGTACTAGCACTGGTAATTGCATCCTACAAACTGCGCCCCTACTTTGAATCCCACACCATACATGTTGTAACCAATTACCCACTAAAATCAGTAATGAGGAAGCCTGAGCTATCGGGCAGAATGTCAAAGTGGTCCGTACATCTTAGTGGATATGACATCAGGTATGATCCAAGAACAGCAATAAAGTCGTAGGCACTGGCAGACTTTATGTAAGACTTCAGCCCAGCTATCCAAAATCTGACAGACGAAGAGATCCTAACCCTCAAAGGGAACAAGGAAGCAGAAGTCTGGCAGATGCACATCGATGGAGCCTCCAACCAAAGGGGGGCAAGTGTGAGACTAATCCTGCGGTCACCGCAGGGGGATCTGATAGCACAAGCAGTAAGATGTGAATTTAAGGCAACTAACAATGAAACAAAATATGAAACCTTAATACTAGGAATGCAGTTAGCCTTGGAGTTAGGAGTCAGGAACCTACAAATATCCAGTGACTTTTTGCTAATAGTTAACCATGTGAATGATGAATTCATAGCCAGGGACTCAAAGATGATCATCTACTTAAAAGTGGTGAAGGAGCTGAAACAGAAATTCAAAGATTGTAAGCTTAAGCAGATCCCCAGAGACCAAAATGTGGAAGCAGATGCCTTAGCAACTCTGGGGGCAACCTTCAAGCCAACCGAACTGTCCAATATCCCCATCGCGCACATGTTGGAACCTTCTATCCAAAAAGTAGAAGAAGCGAATAGAGGAGAACTGAAAGATCAGCAAGATGGGGCAGCAGTTAAATCAAATACAAATGGCCAGACAATTGTTCCGACAGATAATCAGCTGGATGGCCAAACAACTGCCCAGCCCGACAATCAGCCAGCTGATCAGACAAATGACTGGGACTGGCGGACGCCATACCTAGATTGGCTGCGGCAGAGCAAGCTGCCAGATGACAAGAAGGAGATAAGAAGTTTTAAAATGAAAGCCTCCAGATTCATACTAATTGACGATGTGCTTTTCATAAAATCATTGCTGGACCCTACTTACGATGCCTGGAAAAGCAAGAAGCACAGACTGTGTTACATGCCCTCCACAGTGGCGAATGTGAAAACCATGCAGGGGCAGGATTCTGTCAAATAAAGCCCTCGGACAAGGCTACTTCTAGCCCACAATGAGGGCAAACTTGGCAGAATATGCCCGCAAGTGTGACGCCTGCCAGCGCTCATCGCCAATGATCCATCAGCCAGCAGAGCCCATACTTCCCATCATTTCTCCCTGTCTATTCATGACATGGGGAATGGATATAGTAGGTCCTATGCTTAGAGCCACAGGAAACAGAATATGGGTGCTAGCAATGACAGACTATTTCTCTAAATGGATAGAAATAGAAGCATTCACAGAAGTAAAAGACAAACAGGTCATCTCTTTTATTAAGCGTAATATCATCTGCAGGTTTGGTATCCCGTCAGAAATCATATGTGACAATGGATCACAATTCATCTCAAACGATGCGGAGGGATACTGTGCCAGATGGAACATCACTCTAAAGAAATCAACACCCATGACTCCAAAGTCCAACGGGCAAGCTGAATCCAACAATAAAATCATCATGGATAACTTGAGAAGGAGGCTACAGGAGTTAGGAGGAAAGTGGGCAGATGAATTGCCACTAGTGTTATGGTCAGACAGACCGACACCAAAAACGGCGACAGGCCAAACACCCTTCAGCCTGGTGTTTGGTGCAGAAGCAGTAATTCCATCAAAGGTTCTAGTTCCAACTCACAGGTATGGATGTATGACAGGGGAACTGAACAGTGCAGAGATGATCAGGAGCCTGGACACGGTAGACGAGCTGCGAGCAAGTGCAAAAATACGTCTGGCTGCCTACAAACAGTCAGTCGCCAGAAGCTACAACAAGAATGTAAAAGTCAGGCTCCTGGAGGTAGGAGACCTGGTTCTCCGTGAAGTGTTCCAAAACGCAAAGAATCGTAAGGCATGCAAATTCGCCTATACATGGGAAGGACCATACCAGGTAGAAGGCGTTGTTGGCCATGATGCGTACAGATTAATGACTATGGACGGTCAAATCATACACAAGCCATTGAACATACTTCACCTGAAGAGGTATCACTTTTAATAATAAGTAGAGTTTAGTGTACAAAGTAGTGTATTAAGAAAAGCCAAAAAAAACGGTAGTAGGCATACAACCAATGTTGTGTCATTTTATTTTTCTTTTATATCTTTAAAACTTTAAAAGCTGCTATTGGAGTTGTGTGGTCTGTAAGCTTTCTGGGACCACAATTGCTCAGGCACCCCATGAGACAGCATCAGGTACTTCACATCGCTCTGATAAGATTTTCTATTTTTAGGCGCTTCTTTAAATGCATCACTCTGAACTCTAATATCTATGGTACATTGAAAGTGTAGCTAGTAGGACTATCAACTGCAAACACGGGGTGACAAGGCACACGACACTCCAATATGCTTAACCTACATTTCTCCATTAGTAGTACCCTCACCTGGCGGCCTATGGAACATACGAAAGGGAGCCTAGATGACAGTTGAAAGCTTATCCAGCTACCATGGATACCAACACCCTGGACGTAGCTCGCAATCAACGCAATTAACCAGGGCCCCAGCATGCATGCACCCATATATGGCGCGCAGAGATCTCTGAGCTACCAGAATCCTGCAACGTTCCATCGGTCCTAGAATGACGATAAACTTGCCTAAGGTACGCCCTTGTTGGCTTAAAATATGATGAACACACTTTGCGTCATGAACAAGGTCAAGTAGTCAGAATACGGCATACACCTAATCAGTCATCAGACTGACACGACAGCTAGCTGAGTCTAAATCAGCCACCTCAGGCTGACACGACTGGTCTAAATCAGCCTTAAAGGTTAACACAGCCACCTTATCCAAAATACGGTGTACGCCTAAATCAGTCATCAGACTGACACGACAGCTAGCTGAATCTAAATCAGCCTTTTTAGACTGACACGCCTAGCCTAAATCAGCCAGCAGGTTGACACGGCAACTTCTTAAGCTAAGTGTACAAGTAAGAAACAAAACACACAAGATATGATAAAACTTGCCAAACTAGGGCAATGGGTATTTCAAAAGTTGGCCAAAAACACGGCCCCAAGTTCAAACCGTCACCACGGCGAGAAAACGCAAACAGAAAAGTGTTTAAAAATTTTACAAGTCTGCCCATGTAGGGTCAGACCACCATCCAAAAACTATAAAGATAAAAAACTTTTAACTTTAGGTCACATTTTTTACCTCCACTTCTGGCACCTCCTCTACCTTCTCCTGCTAACTTCCCATTTCAGGTACAGGGCTAGCTTGCCCGCCCTCGGCAATAGGAGCCTCCTGAGCTCCCTCAGCGATAGCAGCCTCCTAGAATGAGCCAGCATCCCCACCAGCTGTCTGCTCCGCCGGTGCAGGGGAGTTCACTTCGCCAACCTCAAGCATCGGCACACTCAAGTCTGGCTAAATGGGGTACAGGGTCTCCAGCTGCCCTTCTTCCTCCTCAATAGACTGCAGGGTTGGAGGCTCATCGAGTGCAGCACGCATCCCACTAATCTTTCCCCGCCAGGTATCATAAGCAACAATATTGGTGGCCAGGGAAATCAGCTCACTGATCTTCTCATCAGAACGCTTGAGAGAGTCATAGAAGGTACTGCACACTTCCTAGGTGCGCGCCAGCTGGTCAGCTCCCTCCTTTAACTTCTTCTTGGCGCCAACAAGCTCAGCTTTCAGCTCCACCACTCGTCCCCTCAGGTCAGAATGCTGCTGCTCCAGATCAGCAATAGTCCCAGCCAGTTCCTGATTCTTGGCATTGGTAGCGCGATCGGTGATCTGTACCACGTTAATCATCTTCCTGTTGTAGAGAGCTGACTGGAAGGCCTGAAAGCAGAAAAAGAAGAATTAGCAGGTTTGACATAGATAACTCAGAACAGGTAGCAGAGGGAGAACACTCACCATGAAGGCATTATGCACGTCATTCTCAGCCATCTCTTCTGGGAAGAACTCTGAGAAAGCTTCCATCGACGATGGGAAGAGGATCTGGTCGATCTCAGGCCAGTAGGGCACCTTTTCTACATCCCCAAATCCATAAGGGAAGTGGTAAATGATGCCCCCACTAGTAGCAGCAGGACTAGCAGGTGGAGTAGGAGGATGGCGAAAAAGCGGGCTAACCTCCAAAGGCTCAAGACGAGCGGTACTGGAATGGGCAGGAGGAGACTGGAAGGAAGCAGCCGGGGCACTCCTCTTGGAGGCAGAAGCCACATCAGGACTCCCAGCGGCTCTCTTTCTTTTAGCACTCTAAAGAATGGCCTCCAGAGGGTCGACTTTTGAGCCTGCAAGCAGCCAGACCTAGGGTGTATGAGATACTAAATGAACAGCAAGATATCAGGGAATCAGCAATAGCCAGGATGACAGTTCCAGGTAACATACCAGAAGACATACTGTGGGCTGATTGTTGTGGATTGGAGGAAGAGGCAGATGAGAAGCCGGGTAGCAGATCAGGAAACTTCCTATCAGATAGGGAGGTGCAGAACAGTTTGTTGCAGGCAGCAGTCGGGTCACCCAAGCGAGTCAGTTGGCAGGGGCCTGCACGGAAGCAAAAAGTAAGCCAGTAAGCATTGAAAGAAGTAAATCAGGCGTCAGGATAGTTACTTACTCGAGGTTTTGAACCAGTCTTCGAAGATATAATCAGTAGGCGGTTGAATGAAGGCCTTCCTCAGGTAGAAGAAATCCTCAAACTATTTCTCATCCCTATATTTTGACACATGCCTGAAAGGAGTCTTGCCGGAACCCCGAAAAGAAAATTGGCCTCTTCCCGGAGACCGAATCTCGTACATATGGGCCAGCTCGCCTAGGGAGATGGAGCTGCTGGTATTCTGACTAGCAGACAGGGAACAGAGGAGTACCCTCCAGATGGTGGCGAAAATTTATGCCATGGCGAAGTTTTTGGTCCGGAGAAAGTCTTGCATAAGTTTGGGAAAGGGTAAGCGAAGACCGTATCTAAACCGATAAAGATAAAAACAGACCCATCCTGGTCGGATAGCGTCCCCCTTTTGGCTCGGCTCAAGGATAGCAATGTCAACCCCATCGCCGAGACCAAGCAGTTCCTTAATCAAAGGAATGCCGGCGGTGGTCAGAGAGGAGTTACAGTCGTGTGGGTGGACAAAACGATTGCGTGAAGAAAAGTTAGGGTCCGAATTTTGATTAGCCGGAGCGGAAGTCGAAGCGGTGTGGTGAGTTTTGCCCATGTTCAGCGGAAAGAAAAAGAAAAGGGTCGTACAAGAAAAGTACCTGGCAAGTAATAGCGGTGACGGCGACGAAGTCCGGTGAGGGAGAGAGGAAGGGTTTTAGAGAGAAGGTGGAGGGGTTTTTTAAGTTTTGGAATTAATGAAGTAGGTGAAGTAGGTGAAGGAGTTGAGATTATAAAGGAGGAGAGAGGGGAGAAGCGCGAGAAATGAGGAGAAGAGATAGGGGCTATGATGAGTACACAGGAAGATGTGCAAAAGACAGCACGAGGTTTGAAAATAATCAGTAATTCCTTATTCAACGCCTCGAGACGTATCTCACAAGTAATTAGGGGCAAACTATTTGGGCCAAAATCCGCACATTGGCCTAATGGGAAATAACCCCATCCATTCTCGTTCGATGAGTTGGGCCGTAGAAGCTAACTAATTACACGAAGCCCATGAGCATAAGGAGCCCGCGTGTTGTAAAGAATTCAGGGACAATCCAGGGAGATCAGGGAGAATAGGGCGCATGATCCGTTTATGGAAAGAGTTATGATAGGACTAATATTGCTTACCATAAACGGAGTAGGACATATCTAGGGTTCTTACCCTATAAATAGCCAACGGAAGCAAAGGAGAAGGTCATTCGAGATCTCACGCATACACACAACATATTGTGCTAGCTAGATTTACATTCCGTCTCCATTGTACTCATTCCTATATTAACGAGCTAGTGCAATCCTTAGAAGGGTACCGTCCCTTCCCGCGGTCGTTTCCCACATCGGGTTTTTCGCGTCACCAAATCTCACGTGTCAACCTCTATTTACGAACTTAATTCCTTTATTTTACATTAAACACAAACATACAATCAATACGCAACGAGTAAGACCGCATTGACCTTGCATAACCTAATTCGGTAAAAAATACCAAAAACAGGGAGTTGTGATGATAAATGGGAACTCTTTCACTACTTAGCCAATGATACTAGGGAATGGGAGTCTCAAAACTCTTGTCAAACCAAATATCAACAAAGTGAGACAATGCTCACCCATAATACATCTTCAATGAGCATCCAAGAATTGCTTCAAGTTCTTATCAAGGGTGAAAAGAAAATGAATCAAAATTTTGATAGGCAAATAGAGCCCAACACGCTGGAAATTGTCATATTCAATAACCAAATGAACCAAATTCGTTGTGATATTGATGGAAATAAAATCGATGAAGAGGTTCTTCACACTTTAGACAATGAGTGTTTTGATGATGGTTCATATGATAAAGAGAATGATCTTGAGGTTGAAAACCCTCCTCCCCTTAATCTTGATACGAGCTACTCTTATAAAGAGTATTGTTTTTGGGATTATGAGAAGGATGCTTATGTTTTCACCACACTTCCATGCCACTCCTTCGTTGTGCTATCTATCGACACCTTGTGCAATAGTGATGATGGTTCCTCGAGTAACATTTGGATGAGGACAACTCCTCGGTCCTTAGTGGCCTTGGTGAGGAGTTGTGGTGTAAGGAGTCATTGGGTCAAATTGTTGAAAATGATGAACATGAGGGAAGTAAGGTCGAGGAAGAGGTTGTTTGAACCTTTGACAACTCTTATTTTGAGGTTCTATTTTAGGAAGAGGAGGGGAGGTAACATCAATAGTGGGGGTTTAATCACCCTTTTTGTGGAAAAGTTTGTGGGCTCGACTTCGGATGACCAACTCCCCGTTTGGGGAAATCATTTTTTACAACACCCAAGGACTTGAGGAAACACACATGATCAAAGTCCTAGATAACGTGAATTTTCGATGCAATTGGTTGGGAGTGGGGAAAGCTCCTTACATGATTCTACCAAAGGATGGCCCGATTCTTCATGGTACCCATGCCATTCACTTTTATTGCCCGGCCGACACGCCGGAGCAAAGAGGGGTACAAAGAAGAAGGCTAGAAACACCCTCGGTTGTCCATCTTGATAGTGAAGAGGAGAGGGAGATAGGGAATATAGAGCGTGACCCACCCATCCATGACACACCGATGTTTGAGGCGGGGGGAAGCTCTAATCCACCAATCGCCCCATGGCAACAACAAATGTTTGAATACTTCACGGAGACCCGAGGGACTTTGGAGGCGATTAGCGGGAGAGTTGATAGCTCTCATGCTTGGCAACAACAACAAGCGCCAAGACTTGAGAGTTTAGATCAATGGAGGGTAGCTAGCATGGAGCACCAAAGATTGAGTGCGGAGGCCGAGAGGGCCCAAACGAAGATGCTTCAAGAGATGGCCAAAAGGCAAGATGAGACCTTTGCTTGGCAACAACAACAAGCCAAGTACATGGAAGAAAACCAAGCCATGTGGAGGTCCCAAAATGCATGGAGAGAGCAAGTAACTCAACAATTAGGGGTGCAAAATGAAAGGCACCACCAATATGTTGAAGACTCCTTTCAAGATGCTCATGCTCAAGAGGATTCTTTTGGGCTCATCCGTGGCCTTTTCGGCTTGACCCTCCACCACAATGACCCCCACTACGAACCAACCATCACCGAGCCACAAGTTGAGGAGGCCTATGAGAGGGCTAAAAGAGTAAGGCAAGCAAGAGAAAGGAGAAGGAGGAATCAAGGGACATATGAGCAAGGGGAAGGCTTGGGTCCCTCCAACAACCAACCAAGAGAGCATGAGAGTAGTCCTCCACATTGAGGGCAATGTGGAATCTAAGTGTGGGGGACTAAGATGATTGAATTTATAACATATTTACATTTCTTTTCATTTCCATTGAATGTTGTGCTTGAAAGAAAAAAAATAATAAAAAAAAATCCGAAAATCCCAGCTAGGTGAAAACCCACAAGGGTGGGCACCTAGGCAAGATTGGGAAAGGTGGCCGAGGACGGAATGAAAACCTGAAAGGGCATTCCGGGCAAAATGAAGAATCGAGTTGCGAGCCACCGATGAGAGGAAAGGAAAAGCTAAGGTGAAAATCCGAAAGGGCACCTTAGGCAAAATGGGGGATTTTCACCAAAAAAAATTAAAAGATTGAAAAATGCACCACCAAAAAGATGGAGGGATAAGAAGGGAGCGATAAGGAGGATTTAGGAAGGAGGCTAGATTTAGGATTTAATTTCTTTTTGAGTCAAAGAAAATTGTTTCAAATTGGTGGTTTTCATGTTGGTTACTAAGTTGTTGATCTTTATTGGTGTTTGGCCAACTTAGTAGCATGCCTTGCATTGTTTGGAGTGATAAGGGGGTGATATAAGGGGAGCATGAATGATTTGGAGGATTGTGTAGGTCACCTTGCTATTGCCTTGGGATAAGGAAAGGGTGACCATTAGTATTTTGGAGAGACAAGAAGGGTGGTGTGAAGTTGATGAGTCGGAGTTGGAGGTGTGTTGTGTCTTGTTTAGAGGGATGACATAAGGAGGGCGTGTGAGAGAAGAGAGAGTGTGTCAACTTTGAGTCTTTGTTTTTCTTTTCATAGGTGGTTGTCAATGAGGGAGACATAAGAAGGTCGTGGTAAGGGAAGAGCGGTCATTTACCCTCGTACTCACCTTGAGGCTTGTGCAATTGCTTGTTTCGGGTTTTGCTCGGGACGAGCAAAAGTCTAAGTGTGGGGGTATTTGATAGTATCAAATATGTCGTGTCTAGTATGATAATTTTATGTTGTTTATTCAAGTGTGTCAACTCTATTTCTTTGTAGTTTGGGTCACAAAGGACTTAGTCTTAGATTGATCACCTTTTGAAGCAAAGGAAGCAACCATATCAAAGAGGCAAGGTGAAGATTTCATGTTGTTTCAACCAAGATAAGAAGTCCGTCTCAAGCAAGCACTGACGAGTGAAGTTTGGAAAGTAAAGAAGCAACCAAAACTTGGAAGTTCATAGGGGAGTCCCGAGCATATGCGCAGCCTGCACCAAAACTGCGCAGCCTGCGCAGGATGCGCAGGATGCGCAGCCTGCGCCACCCCCAGAGAAGCCTGCGCAATTCTGTTTTAAACACGGGCTTAATTAAACAGTCTGTGTTTTTGGGCTTATTTTTGGAGGATTTAACCTAGAAAGGAGTGCACCCCTATATATACTCCTCATTCTGAAGGCCTAGTTATCATCTAATTATTGAATAATCTCTAGAGACTTTGAGTAGCAAGAACATTTTATTTTGGGTTAAAGTTGTAATATTTTAGCTTTGGATGTTAATCTTTCCTCATTTCTTTGGTTTTTCTAAGAAGATGGAAGGCTAATATTTCCTTTGCTTGATGTAATTTGATCAAAGTATCCAACTTTGGTATTGTAAGATTCTTAAACCTCTCTTAATTTATCTAATGCTCTTTCCTTGTGCTTAATTTCTTATGTTGAGTAATTGAATGTTCGGTTTGATCATCCTTGCATGTTATTTACTTGACTAGTGAAAATCCTAACGAAATGGTTTAATTTAGTTGGGATTGTTGAAGCAAGTTTGTTGTTTGTTGATTTGGTTTAAAGGATTCGTGCAACAAATAGGAAAGTCTATGTCTTTTGCTCATTTGTATGGTTTAATCTTATGGGGAATTGATCCTAGTTTCATCTTTTGGTTAAATTCTTAATGCTCATGCTTAGTCTCTTTTCATGGTTTAATGATTTGTTGCTTAAGTTTGAAGGGTATATGTAGATGGTTTAATTTACATGTATCAACATCTTGAGGTGATAGTATTGAGTAGATATTTGTAAGAGAGTAAAAAGAGTCAAACTTTATCATTGTTGAGTTACTAAGAGAGAATTACATCAAGTTTTCCCCTTTATATTGAATCTTGCATACTAGTTGTTTGTGGAATTGTCTCAATAGGAAGATCTCCAATCTTTACTCATATTTTCATGTTTGTTTCCCAAAACCAATCCTTTTTCATCTATGTTTCCGACTAGTTAACCTTTGTTAATACCCATTGTTTGTGATTAGTGCCTTTTGTTAAGTTTAAATTGTCATTAGGATCTTAATTAGTAGTAGAGACCTACTTAGTAGCCAATAGTTTACAATTCAAGTTTTTAGTTGTTAACCCTTCTCTTGGGTTCGACCCCTTTACTTCCACTTTAATATTGTGTTAGTTTAAAGTTAGTAGAGTCAAAGTCTAGGGTATAAATTGTTAATTTGATAGGTTAATTCTAAAATTTTAACGACCTAGTATTTACCAAGTCATGGATCGCCGGGAGTCTAGTTCATCTTTCCTTGTGTCGGTAAGCCTCTGATTTCATGAGTTTCATTAATTTGTCTTTTAGGTTTTTGCCTTAATTTGTGATTGGGGGAAAGGGGTTTTTGCATGTGGTAATTGGAATTATGTGATTGTTGTTAGGTGGAGACTTCATAGAGGAGCCTTTCTAGCTTGTTGATTGTATCATTGCAGTTTGTGCTAAGGTAGGATTTCCCTACTCGGTTTACTATTTAATTAATTTGAGATTATGTGGTAATTGTTGTACGATTGATATTGTGATTATTTGTTGTTGTTGGAGTGGAGATTGGTGTTGGTGTTGTGATGGTTGTTGGTGATGTTCGACAGGTGCGTCCTCGGCTGAGTGGAGTCACTTGTGGGAGTGGCTTCACGCCCTAGTTTCGCCCGCTGTGGAACCCGCCACTGGAGGGGATGTACACATTAATGAACAGGGTTATCGCTCGTTGATGAGCGGGGACTTAGGTGGGTATGGCTGCAGTCCCCCACTGGCAGGGCTACACACTTTAGTGTGTAGTTAGTTACTTGATGTGATTGGGAGTTGGAGGTGGATGATGATCAGCTGATATTTTATCGTACTTGTCTTGTTTTGATTATGCAGTAAACTGGCCCCTTTGTTGTTTTGTAAAATCTGTGGTGATCCATTCGGAGAGGGTGAGCAGATTGTGACAGGTGATGATGAGTACTAGCTATGGGGACGAGATGGGGAGTTATCACTCGATCTAGCTTCCGCTGTCATGAGATTTATCTTTCAGTTTCAATAGTTTAACATTAGTAATCTTTATTCTGGATTTGGTTTTTGGAACATGTAATCATTAACTATTCATACTTTAATAAATGTTGTTTTGGAATAGTAACTATGATATACTAACCTCGGGCAACCGAGATGGTGACGGTCTCTCATGCTAGGGTGGTCCTGGTAAGGCACCTTGGTATGTGGGGGTGTCACAGAAGGTCCCTAATCTCAATGTTGCGAAAACCCACCGACTCCAATGATAACCATTTCTGGGTTCCGGACACTCACCATTTACCCACCTAGTCGTCCAGACATTCAAATTCGAATTTAAACCCGGTTTCCAGGCTATATGATGTTGGACAAATTCCAAACCATAGAGAATACTCCTTGCACCCGAGGATAAATTGTTGTCATTTCTTCTTATCAAATTATGCGAGCGATTACACGTCCTTCCTAAATTTTTTTCGGAAGACACGGCTTAACAGGGAGTCATGTCCACTTATGACTTTCCATGCATGTTTAGCGAGCATTGCCTAATTCAGGCACGCAATATTTCGTACTCCAAGTCCACCTTCGCTCTTTGGAAGACTAAGAAATTTTTGACTGCACCAGTGTATAGTTTTCCCATCTTTACAGCCCGCCCACCAAAAATGTGACAAAAGGGCATTCAGCTTCTTTGTCACACTTATCGGTATTTTAAATACCGATAGATAAAAATTGGAGAGGTTTGATAGGACGAAAGAAATTAATGTCAACCTTTCAGCTGATGACAGAAAAATTCCATTCCATGACGAAATACGCTTCATAACTTAATCAATAAGGCCTTTGAAAAGTTCCTTAAACAAATAATTGAGATGGATGAGGACCCCTTATTTTTAATACGGATACACTCACTTTGGAGTCCCCTCACTTATCCACACACATACTCCTTATCTTCTTTTTCACATTGTTTGTCAGACAAACTTTTGATTTGGTCATGCCAACAAGTGTCCTTTGTGACATGTATATCCGTTATAAGTTTATGATGGGTTAAATATTACCTACATTGGTAGATAAGACAAAAATCAGATTATCTAAGGAGTTACAAATGACTTGTCTTTATTTACTCATGTAAATTTTAGTCGACTTATTACAAACTTGTGATAGATATTGTAGGGTCATACAATTGGGTCAAAATGAGAATTTGTATGGTCATACAATTGGTTTGATGAGAATTTGTATGGTCATACAATTGGTTTGTAATTTGGATGCTATAAAGAAATACTTAATTGAGGCAAATGTGTCAACACAAGCTGACAAATGAACTTAGGAGACAAGCAACAAGTATAGTACCTGTCGAAGAGTATCACCATTAAGGGTATCAAAGTATCAAGTTCCACGCTTGACCGGGTGTCTCTGTTAATCTTAAACTAGTGTTAAATTAGTGTAATACCTGTGAAAATTCACTGGATTATTTTTAATTTTTGAAAAATAAATTTATTTACTAAAATTGTAAAATGAATGTTACTATTGTTAATTTCGGAACCCTAATTGGTGTTATTGTTACTTTTGCCGAGTTTCTTTTCCATCTTTCAAATACATTAGCACCAACTCATCATACTTTATCATATACTATATTGTTTTAGATTCCCCAAACTTTATCTTTTTGAAATTCACCTTTGATTTTTTTTCATTAATATATTTAGATATGAAAGATGATTGTGCTCATCCACCGCCTGATCGATAATGCTACTACGTAATGAGTACAAATATGATAGCTCCAAACCTTCTTTCGTGTCACTCTCCAACGTTAATGATTGGGGGGGTCGTATAATAGTGTAAGAAATAATACTATTGCATAAGGAAAAATACGGTAGTTGTCGGCAAAGTTGCATAAGGAATAATACAATTTTTTATCTTTCCAAATTCCAAGGTATAAATGAACAAGAAGCCATTTATGTACACGATGGCGTAAGACAATTATGTACACAATGGCTTGCTTTGAGCAGAGTTGCTAGAATTGTTGAAGTTAGTGTCCTCCACAATAGTGCATTTACATAATAAATCTCATTAAAGGAATATCATTAGGATATTTAATTATTTGATCCTCGTCAGTTGATTAACGTAAATCAATAACGGTTGGCTGACTAGAGTTTGACGTTATTGTCGTGAGACGGCGGTGATCAACTGACCCCTTTCGGTCACACTAAAGAAATGAACCCCAATTGACAACTAATTAATTGTATGAGATATAATTTATTTAGTCCCTTGATTTATAGACTAAAAGGTTAGTCTATTATTTTTAGAGAGATTTCGAGTTGCGAACTCGAGGCGCGGTTGTTATTATTTAATTATGCGATAATTGAATAATAAATTTTATGAGACGGGTTTTAGTTAATTAATTGTTAATTCACTAAAATTGTACTAATCGATTAATGTGATTAATATTAGTACGTAATAATACGTGTAGCGGTATACGTATATTTACGGAGTGTTTTGAACAAAATTAATCAGAAAGTATTTAAACATGAAACGATGTTTAAAGTAAAATTACACGTATTTGTGCGACAAATATAAGAACCGATATGGACACGTATATGGGCATTGGACCGTGTAAAATCGAATGTAGTGGATGATTACAAACATAATCATTTCACTTTACTTTATATTCTTCCATAAGTTATCTTTTGTTCTTATGCATGTCATAAAGGATTGGACAAAAATCACTCCTACACTCTACCCTCTCCCAACTGGTTTTCCCCCTCCTTTTAGACCATCTTTTGCTCATTTTTCCACTTACTTGAATTCATTTTTACATGTGAAGCATTGAGTTGGTTCCTCTCTCTAAAATAATAAAAACCATCATTTACTAAGTTGTTAGTAATCTAACAATAATTACTAAGATTGTTAGTATTATTTACATATTATCAAGGGTAGATTTAACAAAGATCTAGTTAGTATTTGTTAGATTATTGGGTACTTGTTTCTTGGGTGCTACTTGAAGGAGACTTTCTCTTTGAAGGTTTTACTAGGAGGATCTTCCATATATTATTAGCACAAGAACAAACTAGATAGGTGATCTAATTTGTGCCCATTTTTACCATCAATATCAATGTAAGGAAATTGTTTTTCCTTAATCTTCATTTTTATGCTTTTATATTAGCATGCATGCTAAAAATAGTTAAAAGTTGATTCGGGTCATAAAATTTTTATGGTGTTTCATGCATATTTTCTACAGATTGTATATAATATTTCGAAGGTTGTTTTGAAGTTTTGCATGTTTATTGATTTTATGAGATCAAAGTCGATAAAAGTGAAATAAATTAATCATTTACTCGAAACTTTTGTTCATGCCCTTGATAAATTTATTTATATTTAAAAATATGATTTAAAAGTTAAAAGTGAAATTTAAAATGTGATTTCACCTTATATTGATGTTTATTGGTTTTAGTGGTTAAAAACCGATAAATATCAATCTTTTTCTTCATAATTTTTATCCGAAATTTTTGGGCATTTTTTCTGAAATTTTGGTGTTCTTGAGAGTATTCCAGAATACTCAAAATTTTTTGCTTCAATTTTTGGTAATATTTTCAATTATTTTGGATTTATTACTTAAAAGTTATGATTTTATCGATTAAATTAGCAAATATCGCCAAATCAAACTAATTATTCATCATCAAATTAGTGAGGACTAATTTTGAGGTCCAAAACAGTTTGGACAATTAGTTTGGACTTAAATGAGATTTAAGAGTTGATTATTGATTTTTACATGCTAAAAATCGATTAAATCCACAAAACCGAGGTGGATACCTACGATTGTTAAATAGGGTGATTTTGGCATCATTTTACAGCATTTTAAGCATATTTATTTAAGTTGAATGAATGATTGTCATTTATTTAAAGTATTTATTTTATTGTACCTAGTATGGCCTTGTTATTTTTAATCGTTATTACCCGAAATGAATGGGAATAGCGATTTGTTTGTAATTTAAATACGATCTCGTATCGTCGGTTTGTAATTAATTAATAGTTTTATTTATTTTATTAACTAATGTATAATAGGAATAGCTATGTAATTTAATTTTAATAGTTATTTTTACCGGCGTTTCCGAAAGACGGATTTACATCGAGTCGGAACCTATTTTTGGAAAGGTGTTCCATATCCCACTTGAAGAAGCCCCTTTTGGAAGATGTTCCTATGAAGAGGCATGCCAAAATCGCCATTCACATGCATTTTATTTTCGCGGTTGTCAATTCACGTCATTTACATTCACCGACTTAGTTCACTTATAAGGAATTTATGACTAAATTGACAAGATCTCTCACATAACTAAAATTGAGATTAGCCTTACCAATTAGTAACACCTATGAATCCCTTGTTCATTAGAGCCACGCTCGCCCAAGCGGAGTGTTCTCTTTTTATCTCGGGTAAGTAGGGTGATAAACGGTTATCACGCGCCAAAGTTGGTTGGACTCAATGGGGTATAAGACGGTCTTGTATTCTGGAGCTAGTAGATGGATTTAAGGAAATTCGTCAACCAAGAGTTCTGGAGGTAGAATTAGTCAACCGTTGACTTACCGAATTTACACAATTATGGGATATTTCGCCCAAGCGATGCCTATTTTTATCTAAAGACGGATCTTGGAATTATTTATATAATTTAATGAGAGGTCATTATATAAATGGATTTGTTAAAAATGTTTATCAAGTTTTTAAAACATTGAATGTTAATTTTTCCTATTTTTTGTTCTTTTTCATTAATGTATTTACTATGACATCGCGCATTTCATCCTCCTTTCATCCTCTATTTATTATTATACTCGTTTCGTTCTTTCGTAGAAAGCGGTTTCTTTGAAGGAATTCGGTAGCAATTATTGGTAACATGATTTACCAATTAACCTACATAAGCTTACAACAATTATTGCGATTTTTATACAACTTAACATCCATACATATTTAAAAGGGGTTTAATGTAGAAAACTCTTATTCTGAGTTTAAAAGGGAGTCACATTTTATCAAGAGAGTCTTGATTTCGAAAGTGATACCTCCGTCACGAAGATGACATATTAGTTTTAATTACTCAAGAGTAATTCAAAAGTTTGCGAAAAGAGTTTTCAAAAACACAAAGAATACTCTAATATGATACCGTCAAATGGCTCACTTCGAGAAAGACCAAATCAATTGTTTATGCGCTAAAGAGTTTAGGCATATGATGACAATTGAACGGTTAGGTAATCCAATTTCGCAAGAAGTTGAGATTTTGCTACATGTTGCATTCACTTTATAGTAATTCACTTTTACTAAGTGTATACAATATCACGAATGACTTGAAGAGAGGTCTTCATGAGATTCATTTTTGCTTGTGAAGCAAAGAGGAATGTGAAAGTTAGTGGGAGTTAAGAAGAAGCTACCCTAGATGTATGCGATAGAACAAAGTTGAAGGAGACATCTACTCAAAGGATAGGCTAGTTCCACTATCTTGGTATGAGATACCAAGCATGGGTCATTTCTTTGTAAAGAAGTTTACATGAATTGATAAAACGTAAGACGTCTAGCATAGGGCATTTTTGTATCGAAATGATGCTAGAGTAGCAATGATTTCGATAAGAACAAATGTACCTAAATTTGGTTTTCAAAGAATGTAATCATCTATGTTTAAACATAGAAGGCATCACTCGTGTGATTTAAAACAAAAGGTTGTACCTACTCCTATGATAAATTGGTGGTTGGTTTAGACCACACAAGTTAGAGGTATTTTACATTCTTCACGAAAACTAAATGTTATACTATCTTGTAGATTTTAAAGTCTTTAATCCGGTGAACCCAATTGATCAAACCTCAAGTAAATTCCTTTAAAACGAGTAAACGAAAATCATATTGAACAACCATTTGATTGAGAATCTTGTGGTATGTGTGCATGTATTATGTTTTCTTTTGCAGAAAAGAAACACAACAGTGAGGGGATTGACCATATACATACGGATGTGTAAGGCCAATAGTTGGTTATATATATAATTCGTTACTTTTACCGTAATGTTAAGTAGATATGAAAACCTCATATCTATTTAATAAGACATAAAAGTGATCTTTGTAATGTGAAATATTTTCAAAATGAAGTAGTAAACCAAAAGCACGACAAGATCAAAATGTTGATCGGAAGTTTCAAAGTAATGACTTTGAACGTCAAATGGGTAATATCAAGTAATGACCTTGATGATCACTAAGAACATTGTGAGCCAGTTCACATACACCCTCTCCTTGGGACACCATAGAGTATGGTGTAGTCAAGAAGATAAACCGAACTTTATGAGATATAGTTTGAAGTTTTTCGCTATTTTGTAAGCTATTTTCTCACTAAAAGTTTAAAACCCGACTATAAAAGCCTAAGTGACTCCATATGAGATATGGATAGGGAGGGTCCCTAACTTGTCATTTTTATACATTTGGGACCATAAATGTTTATGTCCAGAACCAATTTATGTCTTTGTGAGGGTTATTCAAAATTGAACCACTTGGTTTTTAATCCTCCAAAACGAGAACAAAGAGTTTGTGGCTCATAATGCTGTCTTTCTAGAAAGATTTTCATTTTCTGGAAGACAGAGTGGGAGAAATTTTGAACTTACGGAAGTCTAAGACCCACAAACTGAGTACAATACAAAAAGACATTATTTATTGAGGCTCAGTGATTATAAGGAGATAATTTTGCGATAATATTGCGTTACTTTTAAAAAGTGACGAATCTCCAACCCTCATCAAAGGTTTTTCTGTAGTATGAACTCTATGTGATGGCGTGTCACCATGCAATTCGAATTGGTCTTCTTGCACAAGATGTGATAAAGAAGGAAACATGAGATGTTTTCGATACTTGATTTGGGGTGAATACTTTGCACCAAATTAGGTTACCTTGATCTTGTCATAAAGGTTACATAAGATGTTTCAATTTTGAGTTCGTTACAGAGAGTTTGTGACAACCCAAATGCCTTTATCAATTCGTATGTTCTTAGCAATATAGCCTCTCATGAGGATGAGATTCGGAAAAAGAATAACGAAACTTTCTCCTTGGGAGAAGTTTTGTTGATCTTGTCAATGCTAAGAAGCCTAGCATGCTTGAAAGATCCCTTTTGTGATCTTATATACGTCAAAGAGTTGGAACCTTGGGTTAAATTATGTCATTAATCATAATGGTATTACTCGAGTTGCCGAGGTACCATGATGATACATGGAGTTTAGTGGGAGCTAAAGTGAGTTTCTTAGTCTAAATATGTGCTTGACATATTAGTGACTAGAAATGTAGCTAAGGTGATATTTCTTAGTCTAAATATGTATTTGGCATATTAGTGACTAGAATTATTCTCGGGTGAATACTTGAGAGTAGCATGGCGCATCTTAAATATCCGGATCTAATGTGATAGATCTCCATGGATATTAGCATTATAGTCAAGAGACTTATGTGATAAGATTCTTGACTATTTCAAGTTGTTGAACAATTAATATGATCTCTTGTGCTTCCGCTGCAGGATCTATTAAATATGCTAAAAGCTTCTCTCATTGGAACTTATCATGTTGAGAATATGAGAAGTTATTACCAATCATTTCCTAGTGAGTGTCAGTAGATGATTATCAAGAGCATCCTTGAGTACTTGAAAAGCACTGAGGATTTACTCTTGCAGTTTGGAGAAATTAATGAATTTCGTGTAAAAGGGTTACACGATTACATTCCTATGCTTATAAGATGTTATGGGCCTCGTTAAGGAATGGTTAGCATGTAAAAGTGTTATGTGCATAATAAAGAATAATATGTATAAGAAGTTATACATGTATAAGAAGTTATACATGTATAAGAAGTTATACATATATGTATAAGAAGTTATACATGTATAAGAAGTTATACATGTATAAGAAGTTATACATAAAAGATGTCATATGAATGATTTGTACAAGAATTATACGTATAAATCATGAACGAAAGCTAAGTACATTACAACATCCGATGTTGTAAAAGAGACAGTAGATATCCGGAATTTAATGGAACTAGAGTAGTTCTGTTAGCCGAATATCGTCTCTCGAGAGACTGTGAAAACAGTGGGAGTGTTTGACTGGCTTTAGTACCAGAGTCTAAAAACTTGTTTAGACATGTACTCAGAAAGGTTCTATGTGATGAAAATATTACAGAGAACAAAGGGAAATAGCATTGGAAATTAGAGTGATGCAACTTTGCTAATCCTCTAACCAAAGCCGTTGGCATAAGGTAGACATGATTGTTATGTCATCTCAATGTGATTGAGGAGTATACCTTAATTGCTAAAGATCGTTATCTAAATATTGGATAGTGTATTGATATTTACATAAGTGATGATCGCATTCATTGTTTGAGTCTCTTTAAGAACTCAATTATTCAGTTTGACTGAAAACATGAATACCTTGTTTATCTGAATAAGTTGTGGAGACAATGTTGAACACTATTCAAGTGAATAAAATAAACATTGTATTTTGTCCCTAGTCACTTAATGAGGTGACGTCTCGGAGTGACTAGATTGTAAGTCGATTGATGATTGTTCAACACCATGAGGTCATACGTGATGACTAGTCGATTACATAGGTAGAGTGTGTGACACTTTGCCGGACAGTGACCATTTAGAGAGTCCCTAAGTTCTATTATAGAAGCCTGGTCGTGGCAGGGATCTCTAAGATGTTCCTATGAGTCGATTCTTTTGACTGGAGAATATTATCCAAGTCAATGCAGTTTCTGAGTGACTTTGGTTTTTGTCTTAGGTCGTACCGTGAAAGGAGGCCAAAGGACATCTTTTGAGTCATGATGATCTGTATTGGGCAAAGATATATAGGGCATACAGGAATTGTCCACCCACGTTGGGTAAGTCTATCTCAAGGCCACTCGAGGAGTTGTGACTATAAATGCGTGGCCACACTCGGAAGTAATCTGTGGGAGATTTTTCCGGTCAAGTAGTCCCACTCCCGATCGAGAAAACCACTCGCGATATGTTTATGTGCAAGTGCGACCTGAAAGACACCTTGCATTGAGTGGGAGATTAAAACGGACAAGAGAATTGGTTGCGCACACCTAGTGTCGGACAAGTGGGAGATTGTTGGAGTTAGTGTCCTCCACAATAGTGCGTTTACATAATAAATCTCATTAAAGGAATATCATCAGGATATTTAATTATTTGATCCTCGTCAGTTGATTAACGTAAATCAATAACGGTTGGCTAACTAGAGTTTGACGTTATTGTCGTGAGACGGCGGTGCTCAACTGGCCCCTTTCGGTCACACCTAAAGGAACGAACCCCAATTGACAACTAATTAATTGTATGAGATACAATTTATTTAGTCCATTGATTTATAAACTAAAAGGTTAGTCGATTATTTTTAGAGAGATTTCGAGTTGCGAACTCGAGGCGCGGTTGTTATTATTTAATTATGCGATAATTGAATAATAAATTTTATGAGATGGGTTTTAGTTAATTAATTGTTAATTCACTAAATTGTAATAATTGATTAATGTGATTAATATTAGTACGTAAATAATACGTGTAGCGGTATACGTATATTTACAGAGTGTTTTGAACAAAATTAATCGGGAAGTATTTAAACATGAAACGATATTTAAAGTAAAATTACACGTATTTGTGCGACAAATATAAGAATCGATATGGACCCGTATATGGGCATTGGACCGTGTAAAATAGAGTGTAGTGGATGATTACAAACATAATCATTTCACTTTACTTTATAATTTTCCATAAGTTATCTTTTGTTCTTATGCATGTCATAAAGGATTGAACAAAAATTAAGAAAATCCACTCCTACACTTTACCCTCTCCCAACCAGTTTTCCCCCTCCTTTTAGACCAACTTTTGCTCATTTTTCCACTTACTTGAATTCATTTTTGCATGTGAAGCACTGAGTTGGTTCCTCTCTCTAAAATGATAAAAACCATCATTGACTAAGTTGTAAGTAATCTAAAAATAATTACTAAGATTGTTAGTATTATTTACATATTATCAAGGGTAGATTTAACAAATATCCAGTTAGTATTTGTTAGATTATTGGGTACTTTGTTCTTGGGTGATACTTGTAGAGACTTTCTCTTTGAAGGTTTTACTAGGAGAATCTTCCATATATTATTAGCACAAGAACAAACTAGATAGGTGATCTAGTTTGTGCCCATTTTTACCATCAATACTAATGTAAGGAAACTGTTTTTCCTTAATCTTCATTTTTATGCTTTTATATTAGCATGCATGTTACATAGATCACTAAAATGACATTTTATGAGATAATTTGTTTTTACTTAGAGAGTCTAATTAGGATCTATGATCTTTCAAGAGTCTAAACTACGGTACAAAATCAGAGTTGACCCGTTTGGAACCATCACATTCCAAGTATATCCGCACTCATTTGTAGGCCTGCAATATGATGAATTTAAGACATTAATGCCACATTAATACTTTTTTTCTTAGTCTGCAAAAACTGAAACCCTCGTAAAAATTTTACAATGCTAGACAATGCTGTTTTTTAGCACTACTCTGCACCACTTCAAATGATATCATTCTGCAATTTTAAATTTACTCAACAAAACTCAGTTTTATGGCAAGGGAATCGCACTCGGCGCCTATTAGAATACAAACTAATACAAACCTGAGTAGTCCTTCTAGGCAATGGTAGCTGTACACAGTTCTGTAGACCATAGATTCTGCACTTATATAGACCATAGATTCTGTATTTACATAAACAGGGATGAGTAGAAACGAAAAATTGGAGAGCTTAACATAAAGATGTAGGAAAATAAAGAGCTCATATCAGAACACTTTCGAAGTTCAGAAAATACAAACCACTTTCGAATACTTCTTTGGAGATATTGGTCAGTGTTGATGGCTCCTTAACCACCATATTTCTTCTCATCAGAATTCAATATCATCTGCGCCGCAAATGTCGTAATTACAATAAAAAATCAAGCAAATCTTTAAGAAACTGAATAATCGCAGGAAAAACTATTAATACAACCAACTACTCATGTGTCTCAAATTTGTTCAAGTGAATTTAGAACCTTATTTCCAAAAAACAATTGACAAAAAATAACTCATTAGAAGATTTGTGAACTTGGCCGTATTCTATAGAGATCAGCAAGTTGAAACTTGTCTTATTTTCATTTCTGCTGCCACCCATTAAGAAGAACTTTTAAAGTATACTCATACTTTGAAGGCCTTTTAAAGTTTTAACCACCAAAGGAAGACCGATCCATAACATTCACACCATTGGTTTAGCACTTAAACTTTTGAAACACATAAATGACATTCACACAATGGCAATGGAGCAGTATAAAAAAAACTATAATCACGAAGAGTAGTAGTTAAGAAAAGCGAATTACGTATACTTAGAAAATGCAAAGTATAATATAGCAAAACTGCAATAAAACATAATTTCAAAGACAAAATTATCAAGGGAAAGCAATGTGTAATACACACAGAAATGTATAAATACCTTACTTGAAACTCAACAACTTCAGTAAGCTTATTTGCATTAATATCAGGCTTCAGGCTACTAAGAGGCTTATTAGTAAAAACCTAATTTTTACAACAACCTGAGTTCATAGTAAGAGGCTTATTTTTAACACTTTCACCATTGCAATTGGTACTTAAAAACTAGGTCGTCGTTATTACTAGAATTAACTATCAAAATAACAATTTGTAAAACCAAACTCGACCCTACACTATGAAATTAAGAATAGTAGTATAGCATAAGTAAGAGTCGAACCCAAGAGAAGGTCTAATAAATAAAACTTGAATGGTAAACTACTTAAGACACTATTTTTTTTTTGACAACAGTAAAGAAAGTGTTTTACATTGTGGTGGTACGGCTCACTAAACCATACCTATAAACAACAGCATAAAACACGAAAGTACGAATAACATAATCTAAAACAACAAGGTAAATGCATCGGCTGGCAATCATGTGGCGTACGACGGCAGTCAGGCCACAGACATGGACTTCAAAAACATCCATTACAATCTTCGATAGACGATCAAGGCTGGCGAAAGGAAGACATCCATCTTTGTTTGTCTTGATTGATGAAGCTTCGGAGAAATACCTACAACAAAACCCAATGAAGAGTCTCGGAGATTCATCTCCTTGACTGTGATATACTTCCTCAGTAGACCAAAGAGCCCCCATAATCTCGTCTTTACTCGTCTTAAACGGTACAGCTTCAGAGAAATACCTACAACAAGACCCAAAAAAGCGTCTCGGAGATTCATCTCCTTGGCTGTGAAACACGTCTTCAAGAAACCAACGAAACCGTTGACCCAACGAGGGAGAACAAAGTGCACTTACGCCCCAAGGACGTAGAAAGAAAAGGCGGAAAACAGCCCGTGAAAATCTGTATCCAGAGGAGAATAAACTTCTACACTTTGGAACACCACCCCCGCTGACCAGAACCTCGTGACCAAGATAAACAAGTAAATAGGTGGGAAATAACTGAGAAAACCACTTGAACTTTTCCCTTACCAAAGCCCTCTCGGGAAACCACAGCGAGCTAGGCTCAACACAACCCCGATGCAAAGTACCAGAAGGCCTAATTTATGTGTGGATAAAGGGACACGACACCCCAAACCACAAGGGGTTTATTATTTGGAAAAACAGAAAAAACGATAAAAAAGACTTAGACATCAGCTTGATGTGGATTCCAGCACATCCAACCCAAACCAACAACACAGCCAAGAAACCCGACATCACCATACCATACACATCTCAAGACTGAAAACCCAAACCATGACCTCAAACACAAAGAAAAAAGACGGAACCATCGGACCCACCAAAACCAAGACCGAATAATCTGAACGAGCTGACACAACGACACCAACGACAACACCCGACACCAAACCAAAAACTCCCCAGGACCATCGGCCCTACATGAAACTATATCAATCCATCGGAACTCACATAAAACCACAAAATCGACCCATAAAAGGGACCACAAGGCAGGGAGAGGATTGAAGAAATCAGTTTATCGCTTTAAAATGTGTAAAAATCAGTTCAATTAGCAGTTTAGCAGCTATTGTAAAATTAACACGACAACAGATCCCATAATACCAAACAAGATAAGCTAACTCATTGACACCAAGACGACATAAAAGAAAGGATGATTTCTACCAAGGGTGGGGGAGGGAAGGGGAGACACCCAAGGGTTGCATGCAGGGCTTTCGATGACAGGACAGAGAATCGGAGGACCGGAAAAGGCAGGAGATCAAACCAGGGAAGCAGCTGTTAAGACCATCGGACGGTCAGCACAGCAATCGAACGTCGTCAAGGGGACAAGAGGCCAGATCATAGTGAAAGGGAGTGAACCAGGACTGAGATGCGATAAATCGCCGTAGATAGGCCTTGGAATGACCCCATCTCCGGCGATTGTGTAGGGGAGACGGGGAAGGCGGTGTCTGGTCATAGGAGGCGGTGGAGCAGGCGGATCTATTTTGGAGTTTTTTTTTGGGAAAATTAGAGAGAGAAGTTTTTTAGTCAGAGAAAACTTTTTTATTGTGTGACTCTACTACTAGTTAAGACCTTAATGACAAATTAAACTTAATAAATGGGACTAATCACAAAGAATGAATATTAACAATGTTCAACTTATATGAAACATAGATGGAAAAGGCATCGGTTAGGAGACAAACATGGAAATTTGAGTAAAAATGGAGATTTCTTATTGAGACAATTCAACAAACAACTTGTATGCAATATTCAATATAAAGGAGAAAACTTGGTGTAACAAGGCTGAACAACTATTTCCTAAGCTCAAAGATCCTCTTTTTTTTCCCTCATCAATCACTCAACAACTTTTGTAAGATAGTGACTACTTACTCCTAAGTTAGAGTAGTTGATTCTACTTATATGGTCACCTAATTGAAAACCACAACCAGGCTTGCACATAAGAGCATTAAGAACAAAGCCAAACAAAAGAAGTCAAGATTAATCCTTTAGGAGGCTTAATCCAACTATCCCAAAGATTGGCATACAAGTTCCACTCACAAAGATTTAAACTTTAATCCAAATTCATAAAGATGCAAGCTTGCTACAAATATTGCAATACTAAGATGATTAACATGTAAGATTGATCATTCCTAACACAATAACATCCAACATAAACAATAAAACCAAGGAAAATGCAATCATTATTGAGGAAAGATTAAGAGGTTCTTACAAGCTTAAGGAAAGTAGTGTCTCACCAAATTACACCAAGAAAAAGGTATATCCTTACATAACCATAGATGAATCCAAGGTTAATGGAAAGATTGACATCAAAATGCAACAAAAGATTACAATTTTCTCCAAAATACTAAGTTCTCTTCTCATACAAATTTTTGAGATTATTCAATAATAAGATGATTTGATGGTGTGTTTGGTGGTAAGGAGCTTCTCTCTAAGATCTCATAATGTGAGTATTTATACCCTTGGCTCTTGGCATTAGGTTAAGGCAAAATTGGGTCTTCAAATTAGTGAATCACGAGACTCAAAACAGTACAAAGCCGCAGCCTGCGGGTTGGAGCGCAGCCTGCGCATTTCAGCCTTGCAGCGCGTTTTTGCGAGAGCCATATCTACCTCATTTCTTGGACAAATAAGGCGTGTGACCTACCGTTGGAAATATAAGATCACAATCTTTCACCTCCACTTGTCCTTGCATCGATACGAAGTCTAGAACTTGAGATATACTCATTTGAAGTTGACCCTTGTGAAA
This sequence comes from Silene latifolia, assembly GCF_048544455.1. NCBI lineage: Eukaryota > Viridiplantae > Streptophyta > Magnoliopsida > Caryophyllales > Caryophyllaceae > Silene > Silene latifolia. Next base: position 266,535,199 of record NC_133538.1, read on the forward strand.
CCGAGTTTTCAATTCTTCATTTTAGCTCTTGTTTGTGCATGTCAAGGCTTCAATTCTTCCTTTTGCTTGCTTCTCTTGACTTGGTAAGTTATAAGCTAAAACTCTAAAATTACAACCAAAAATGCAAACTGGCATATTACATCAAGTCCAACTAAAATCCGGTATTAAGCATATTTATTGTGATAACTTGAACTTATTGACTCGTCACAATTTGACACTATCAAATTCCCCCACACTTGGACTTTACTCGTCCCGAGTAAAACTCAAGACTAAGTAGAAAGGTACACAAGTCCATCAAGTGAGTGTAGGAGAATCCGATCACTCTTCCCTCACTACAACCTTCTTATAACTTCCTCATTGACAACCACCGATCAAAAAGAAAATATAGACTCAAAGTTGACACACTATCTTCTCTCACACCCCCTCCTTATATCATTCCTTAAAACAAGACACGACACAACTCCAACTCCGACTCATCGTGCAAATCATCCCTTCTTATGTCTCCTAACAAAGTAGTAATGGTCACCTTTTCCTTATCCCAAGGCACTAGCAAAGTGACCCATCAATCCTCCTACCAAACACAACTCATCACTACTTATAACACCTCTTTATCACTCCATATAAATGTAAGCCATGATTACTAAGTTGGACAACGCCACAACATTCACAACTTAGCAACCCAAGAAGAAACCACCAATTTGGGATATATTGTGACTCCAAAAGAAATTAAATCCTAGTCTAACGTCCTTCCAAGAGCCTCCTTATGGCTCCCTTCTTATCCCTCCATCTTTTTGGTGTTGCTTTTTTTAAAAAAATTTCGATTTTTTTGTCAAAAACCCCTCGTTTTGCCTAAGGTGCCCTTTCGGGTTTTCACCTTAGCTTTTCCTTTCCTCTCATGGTGGCTCGCACTCGTTTCTTCATTTTGCCCGGAATGCCCTTTCGGGTTTTCATTCCGTCCTCGGACACCTTTTCCAATCTTGCCTAGGTGCCCACCCTTGTGGGTTTTCACCTAACCGGAATTTTCATTTTTTTTTTATGCCTCAAAACATGAAATAAAGTTTACATATGTTACAACCAATCTCCTCCCCCACACTTGTTTTCCACATTGTCCTCAATGTGGAGGAGAGTACTACAAATGCAAAAGGGAAAGAAAGAAATGTAAAAGGAGTACGGGTTGCCTCCCGTAAAGCGCTTTTGATTTTCGTCGTTTGCTCGACGCCTTTTAATATATTCTTTTTTTCAAGAGTCAACAGCGGAACAACTCAACGCTCTAAGCAACTTATCAAATGCATTAGCCCATAGACAAGAGACATGACCATAGCATAGATCACCTACATAGCAAGCATAAGTAAGGAAATAGTAACCACAAGACAAGTGTCTCAAGTTTTCATGTTTAATCAACGATTTCTTGTCACGATATGGTTCCTTGAAGGATGGGATGGACTTGATAAAAATCAAGTAAGAGTGAGGCGATTCGTGAGCTTCTTTGGGGAGTAAGTTGGATGGCACTTCAAAGCAAATTTGAGGTGGTTTCTCCTTGTGAGGGTACACCTCTACAAACTCATTTTCCATTTCTTCTTTAACATATTCCTTGACCCCCACACTTACAAGTTTCATAAGATTTGGAGGTTCCCAAATCACGTCTTCAAGAGCCTCCACCTTCTCTTTTTCTATCCCAACCACCTCAAAAATCATTGCTCCTTGGTCATTCTTCTCAAACACTTCACTCCCTGATTCTTTAAAGGTCAATTTCGGGCAAGAGTTACTACAAACCAAAGAATTATTTCCAAGGTGTGAGTCGTCAACTTCGGTACAAGGAGTCTCAATAAGGAGCTTTAGAGGTGGTGACTCCAAGAAAATCTTCAATCCACTCATATCATCCTCCTCATCAAAGAACTTATAAAAATAAGAGTCGTCAAAGGTGAGAACAACCTCTTCCTCGACCTTACGTTCCCCATGCTCAATGTTTTCAACAATTTTACCCAATGACTCCTCAAACACTTCACAAATAACCCCTTCTTGTTCTACTTCCTCAACGATCCCTCAAGAGTAGAATCCTCGCTCACATAACTATGAATCGGGGAATCATCACAAGGAGGGTCACTAGGAACACGAGTGAGTTGTAAGGGAAGTGAAGTGGTCAAGTCACAACTATAACTCTTATCCTCGGGGCACTGGTCATCCTCAATTTGAGGCTCCTCACTATGAATAGCCTCACATGCTACACTAAGAGGTGAATTTCCCAACTCCAATTGTTTACTCGCAAGAGCCAACATAACGAAAAATTTCCACTTCTCTTCATAGTTATAAACATTGCCAACAAATTCTTGATTAGTCAATTTATCGGTAAGGAACAAAGTTTCTTCATTCAACCCATTATATACCATATTACAAAGCTTTCTCGTCTCATAATGGTATTCACATAGAGAGTTAAACTCTTTCATTCTATTAAAAAAAAACTTGTAAAATGGTTCATCATGAGTTTGGCGACAATAACGAGTAACCATCAAATCAAAGAAGTAAAGGCAAGTAAAGGAGTCCTATATTTACAAAGACTAACTACACTAATTAAAGACCAATATTTCAAAAACAAGCTTTAGCTATGTTGTCTTCCCCGGCAACGGCGTCAAAATTTGATACTTAAAAACTAGGTCGTCGTTATTACTAGAATTAATTATCAAATTAACAATTTATAAAACCAAACTCAACTCTACACTATGCAATTAAGAATAGTAGTATATCATAAGTAAGGGTCGAACCCAAGAGAAGGTCTAATAACTAAAACTTGAATGGTAAACTACTTAAGACACTAAGTGAGACTCTACTACTAATTAAGACCTTAATGACAAATTAAACTTAACAAATGGGACTAATCACAAACAATGGATATTAACAATGTTCAACTTATAGGAAACATAGATGGAAAAGGCATGGGTTTGGAGACAAACATGGAAATTTGAGTAAAAATGGAGATTTCTTATTGAGACAATTCAACAAACAACTTGTATGCAAGATTCAATATAAAGGAGAAAACTTGGTGTAACAAGACTCAACAACTATTTCCTAAGCTCAAAGATCCTCTCTTTTTTTCCCTCATCAATCACTCAACAACTTTTGTAAGATAGTGACTACTTACTCCTAAGCTAGAGTAGTTGATCTTACTTATATGGTCACCTAATTGAAAACCACAACAAGGCTTGCACATAAGAACAAAGCCAAATAAAAGAAGTCAAGATTAATCCTTTAGGAGGCTTAATCCAACTATCCCAATAATTAACATACAAGTTCTACTCACAAAGATATAAACTTTAATCCAAATTCATAAAGATGCAAGCTTGCGACAAAGATTGCAATAGTAAGATGATTAACATGTAAGGTTGATCATTCCTAACACAATAACATCCAACATAAACAATAAAACCAAGGAAAATGCAATCATTATTGAGGAAAGATTAAGAGGTTCTTACAAGCTTAAGGAAAGTAGTGTCTCACCAAATTACACTAAGAAAAAGGTCTAGACTTCCATAACCATAGATGAATCTAAGGTTAATGGAAAGATTGACATCAAAATCCAACAAAAGATTACAATTTTCTCCAAAATACTAAGTTCTCTTCTCATTCAAATTTTTGATATTATTCAATAATAAGATGATTTGATGGTGTGTTTGGTGGTAAGGAGCTTCTCTCTAAGATCTCATAATGTGGGTATTTATACCCTTGGCTCTTGGCATTAGGTTAAGGGAAAATTGGGTCTTCAAATTAGTGAATCACGAGACTCAAAACAGTACAAAGCGCAGCCTATGGGTTGGAGCGCAGCCTGCGCATTTCAGCCTTGCAGCGCGTTTTTGCGAAAGCCATATCTCCCTCGTTTCTTGGACAAATAAGGCGTGTGACCTACCGTCGGAAATTTAAGATCACAAGCTTTCACCTCCACTTGGCCTTGGATCGATAAGAGGTCTAGAACACGATATATATTCATTTGAAGTTGACCCTTGTGAAACCGAGTTTTCAATTCTTCATTTTGGATCTTGTTTGTGCATGTCAAGGCTTCAATTCTTCCTTTTGCTTGCTTCACTTGACTTGGTAAGTTATAAGCTAAGACTCTAAAATTACAACCAAAAGTGCAAACCGGCATATTACAACAAGTCCAACTAAAATCCGGTATTAAGTATATTTATTGTGATAACTTGAACTTATTGACTCGTCACAATTTGACACTATCAGCAATTCATTTAAAACCCTAATTTTTACAACCCCCGAGTTCACAATTTCAATAATCCTCAAAATTTAGATACAACAACATTTAGAATGAGTGTTATAGAGTGATAAGAAAAATGAAAGCGTAAACTTGATGCTCAAATTCAAGTTATACTGGAAGACAAAAAATCGAGTCATATAAACTACCCTATAAAGCCCATAATCCACCTGAAAATAACAAAAAAAAAGTTGCATATCCTAATTATGCATAAATCGATAGTCATTAACTCAGGAGTCATTTTGTTGCCACCTATAAAACATAGGCATTGAAAAATCCCATGATTTTGAAAAACATGGGTTGTTTGGTTGCCATAAATTTTGAAAAATGTAGGAATTAGAACTTCCCAGGAACTTCCAATGCCTACATGATGTGGGAAGTTGTTTACCTACTCTCCCTTGGTCATTAGAAGTTCCTATGAAATTTAATTCCTACATGAGCAACCAAACACTTTTCCGAAATTCACCCAAATTGGAAGAGGGAACTTAATTCCCATGAATTGTATTTTCCTAGGAAAATTAAGTTCCTTCATCAACTAAACAAATCCTCATTATGTGTATAGGCACCGGACCATGGGCATAAAGCAATGAAAATCAAACTTCTATTTGACATTTCCAAACTATGCAACTCAGCCAGCCTTATCTTACTACTACTTCAATACTCAAATTAATCAGCAAATTAAACATCCCAAAATACTAAACAGAAGATCAAATGCAAAACAACATTGAGAAACAATTAAAATAATTGCCAGTTTGAATGTTAAATATTACATTACCACCAAAACCAATAAAAAACAATCATCACCCAATATTTATACTAAAAAATTGTGCCAAAATTTGCAAGATTTTGAAGACATGCAATACAGTTTGATCAAAATGTAAAATCTACCTGCAAGTATAAAAATTAACAAATATTAAAGGGTAATAAGGAAAAAAAGAAGAAGAAGAAGGTAGATTTTACATTTACTTGATAATACAGAGAAATCGAAGGTGAAAACCACGGACCGCCTCATGGACACAGCAGTACCTTTATCTGGGAATCTGAAAGTTGGAGATGGTGATGTAGATGGTAGAGGAGAGTAATAAGAGTAATAAAAGGTATTTTCAATCACAAATTCTCATTATAGACGGGAGATATCCGTCTATAGTTATAGATGGGTCAAATATCCACCCATTTTAAGCATAAAAGAAGCACCAAGTTAAATGGTGGGGCTAAAAAAAGTCAGAATTTCAAGCATATTTGACCTGTCTTTCACTCTAGGCGGATATATCCGTCTATAATGAAACTAATTTATTGTCAATTGGAGTTTCTTAGGAAATAATAATGGTGAGAGACTGAAAGGTGGATAGAATTGTGATAGCCTCTGAAACACGCTTCTTTTTTTCGGGAAATGGTACGGAGTACATGCGTAAATGTGTTATGAGTTGTGACCTCGGTATTGAGATGAAAAGTTAATAGACCATTTTTACCCCTTCTTTTCTACTTAAATAATCAAATTGTATGAGTTTATGGACTATTTTATCCAATTTATGTGAAAAGGGTAGAGTTACACCAGGTGTATGAGGGCTGTCGTGCACCACCAATTAGAACACGCCACATGTCAAACTCAAAAAATCTAATTTAATCTAATTAATCCCTTGATTCCTTCATTAATTACCCCCTTAATTAATGTTCTCGGTATTGACATATATTTTATTAATTAAAAAAAACTTCTCTCCTGATTTTTTATTTAACTCTTATTTATTATTAATATTTTTGTGTATTTCAATATTTATGTATACATTTGTATACCATATATTTATACTTAGGCGGATACATTAATGAATACGGTATATTTGTAACTGAGCTTATACAATATTAATTGTATATATTTTTTATACTGTATATTTCGTATTTTTGTATCTCAGCTTGTATACATTTGTATTAATTATTTATCTTTGTAATATTTTTGTATAATTATTTTTGCTGATTATTTTTTATATTTATTTTTCTTTTTAATTTATTATTGAATATATTTGCGTTCTGTATTTATTTGACATAATTATTTATGGTGATAATTTTTTTTCTTATTCAAGGTTTTATTTTTTTTATTGATAATTTGTTTTTGTATTTTATAAGGCACTTTATTTACATATATTCTTTATGTATAATTTCATAATATTAAGTATGAAATTGGTGAGTTAAATAAAAAAAATATTAATAAAAATATTTTAAAATATTTTTTTAAAATTTTCTTTAAAAAAATTTATTGGACATAATTATTTTATAAAAAATTCTTAAAAAGATGTTGATAAAAAAATTTCTTAAAAATTTCTTGGACATAATTATTTGCGGTACAACTATTTTTATTTAAATACTTTTTTTTTACAAAAAGTACACACAAAAAACTTGTTAATAAAAAGTACTCCAACAAGGTTCGAACCTTAGACGTCTGGTAAGAAAAATGTGTCTCCTACCAACTGTGCTACATCAATTGTATGCTTATAATCTACACTCTAAATAAATATTTCGGGGGAACTAGTTTTTTTATGTTGTAGTTAAGAAGATGAAAGGTCGTTAGGGTTTTCCCCACCTAACTTGCATTTGGCAGGAAATTATGCATTGATTATTTTATTTTTGGAGGGAAATATTGTATTATAAATATAGTCATTCTCTCCAAATTTTAATTCATCCAAAGTACATCGTCCCTACTAAATTAATTCTAACTATCCTAAAGTGAAATAACAAAAATGTCGGAAGAGAGGAAAGCCCATGCAAGAGACATTGTGTGCACGAGGTTGTTCATGAGAGAAATAATCAAGGAAGTTGGTCCTACCAACGTCCAAAATGCTTTAACGAGAGCTAGTCCCGGTTACCATGGAAATACTTTCCTTGTCGATTTATTTGAGGAGGAATTTAATATGCTTAATTGGGGTAAATTTGAACTCGACAAAATGTATTGGAAGAAAATTGACGATGGGATAGAGATGTTAGCTACCCCTAAAGTTGATTCCGCCATTGTTAGGGTAGAGGAGCAAGAGGAGGACAAAGTAGTGGAGGTGATTGAGGTTATAGCAACCCCTCCTAAGCCGAAGAACCCCGGAAAAGTTACGGGGAAATCGCCATGCACAAAAACCCCCGACATCCCCCTTCCAAAGATGTCCAAGAAGAGGTTCGGGAGAACACATCCAAGAAGGCTCAATTCTAATAAACTTAGATTTGATTCTTATGTTGGTTGTAGTCATTAGATTTAGTTTTAAAATTTCGTTTGTTGTTTTTTTTTTCCTTTGTACCGTCCTTTTTAATATTAATGAAAGTAATTTTCTTCTCATATTACCTTTATTTTAATTGTCCTTATAAAATAAAATAAAAAAAAATAAAAACCAAAAGGGTGACTCTTATCATACTCGATGAAATGGAATTAAAAAAAATAGGGTAACTCTTACTATTCTCCATAAAATTGAATTATGAACGTTTGACTTCCCTATGCACCTTAATTTATTTTACATTATTCGAAAAGTCAAGTAGATAAAAACTATTAATGACCAATTATATTATTAAAAAGAATAGTAAAGAAAATATATCTTAATTTATTTACATGTTTTTAAATAATTGAAAGTAAATAATTTATGTAACTTCGTAGAATATTACTGCCGAAACATATTTTTATCCGTAGACAAATTATATTAGTCAAATTAGATGGTAAAATGTTAGTTTGATTAAGTTCAAATATTAAAATATAAATTATATTAGTGAAAACATAATATAAATATACAGTTAAATTAATATAGTAACATATTAATATAGTAAATATATTAGTAAATATGATAAACTATAGTTAAATTGATAGTAAAATATAAGTTTTAATTGGTTAAGAAATAAAAAATAACAGTTAATAAATGAATAGTTACAGTTAATTAATTTATTTTGTTTATTAAGTGTAAATATTAAAATAGAAATTTATATTTTTGAAAATATAATACAAATGTTCTACATAGATCGTTGCGTTGATCGTATGTTCATCCAAATTTTAGCCCATCATGGATTGGTTAAAATATAATTTTAGGGTTTTAAGGCTTTTTTAGGGGTTTAGGGTTTCTAGGGTTTATTTGAGGTTTAGGGTTTATTTGGTGTTTAGGGTTTCTAGGGTTTTTAGGAGTTTGGGGTTTATAGGGTTTATTTGGGGTTTTAGGGTTTTTAGCAATATGTACGATCGTATGTGTAATACCTAAGGTTAAGACGTAAATTTAAGGCATAAGGTTAAGATGTTATTCTACTTATGGTTTAAGATCTTATCAATCGTATGTTGTTATAATTAGTTAATTGTCCCGATCAACAATGTAGTACTATTTTAGCAACGTTTGATATGATCGGAACGCAAGACTTAAGATTAAGATGTCATACCACTTATGGTTTAAGATGTTATCGATCGTACGTTGCTATTGACTAAACATAGTAATGTACGATCAATACGGGTTTAGATACCTATGTGTTATGGTTTAAGATGCCATCGATCGAACGTTGCTATTGACTAATCATAGCAATGTGCGATCAATATGGGTTTAAATACCTATGTCTCGGGACGTATGACATAAATTTTAGACCTAAGTTTAAGATGTTATCAATCGTATGTTGCTATAATTAGTTAATTGTTCCGATCAACATTGTAGGACTAATTTTAGCAACGTTTAATGAATTTGAGTTTATATATGACCGGAACGCAAGACGTAAGACTAAGATTTCATGCCACATATGGTTTAAGATGGTATTGATCGTACGTTGCTATCGAATAATCGTTGCAACGTACAATCAATAGGATTGTACGAATTTTTTTATAATAAACGGTTGAAAATATTGTGTTTGGCGGGAAAAGGACAATTTAGGGATAATACAACAAAAAAAGTGATGGTACTTAAGAGTTAATCGTGGCCGTTCAGTTGTCAATAAAATTGTTGGAGCTGTGTCCTCCAGTTAGTGCGGATAACGTCATTGCACATACACTTGTACGGACAAGTGGGAGCTTGTTGGGGCTGGTGTCCTTTACAGTTAGTGCAAGGACTTATAAATCTCTAAAAGGATCAAAGGGTATACTTTTGTATCATAATCAGTTGGTCCACGTTTATCAATAACGGTTGGCTTGCTAGATAAGTTTGACGTTATTGTCATACAGATGGCGGTGATCAACTGGTCCCTAAAAGTCACACCTATAGGATACGTTTGAGAGATGTGACGGTATGAAAATACAGTCATGTTGATGCCAGAAAATTGACTAAGCAGTTAGTCCGAGTTATTTGACTAGTAATTAGTCAAAAATGCGATGTTGAGATATTTTATTTAATACGGATTGAATAAAATGGGCTAAGGTTAATTAAAAGATTAATTCGTAAATTAAATATAAACGATTATATTTAATTAATGTATATTGAATTAATTATACAATATTGTCTTTGTCGGACATGTATTAATAATTCAACTAATCCGTGTCATTAGTTGATGTTTTAATAACCGATAACCGATGACGATTTATAATAAAGACCGCGTCATATACATTTTAGCATCGGACCACGAGTTAAAATAAGGAGAAAATGAAAGCCCATTTCCTCCTCTTCCACTCGGTTTGGCCGAACCAAGCAAACAAAAGAGAGCTCTCTCTCTTTTGTAACCTAATTGTTATTCATTTGAAAAATCATTTAGGGTTTTGAGAACATTGCCTCTCAAAATTCAGATCTCACATCGGAAAAACTCACATAACAACTCTCTCAATATTGCAAGTCAATTAGAGAGTAATTCTAGCACAAGGGCATAGTTTCAGACGGTCTTGGGTGCAACGATTAGGAGGAAATCTACTTTGATTTCTGTTCATTACGCCGCACTACAAAGGACCCGAGGTTGATTCTTAATCTTTATCGTTTCATTGTTGTTTTTCGTTTATGACAATAAATTGCATATAAAATTTGCGTTATAGTCCTAATTTTATAGGGTATTATACGGATCTTACCCCTCAAGTGGTATCAGAGCGAGGCCACGTAAATTTTTCTATGTGTTTTTCATCAAATGATATTGAATCGATAATTTTTGCATAAAAAAACGTGAGGCATCATATTTTTTTTGTCTCGGCTGGTTTAAATTTTTTTTTACACGGCTGAATTTTTTTTGTGCATTGGAAATCGTGCCTTGTGACGATCTTCTGTTTTGTTTTCGATTTGTTCTTTGCGTATTGTTGTTTTAAACGATAATTATAACAATATGTGAAGATCATGTCAATTGTAATTTTACTTTAATACGGATTATGTTCAATTTACAATTGTTTGTTAACAAATCGATTTAGTTTGTTTTGTTGAGGCTCTCGTTTTTTCCAGCCGCTTGAATTTTTTTTTTTTGGCCTTTTGAGCTCTCGGCATTAGCTCCAAAATAAAAAAAAAAAAAAAGAAAATTTTTTTACTGGTACTGTTCACGGCAGACGTGAAGAAAAAAAAAATTGTGTTTTTTTTTTGGCCTTAACATGTGCATAATACGGATCTTATGCATTCGCTTAATAGTGAAACGGTTCACTCACGTACCATTTAGTTATTTTAAAACAATTTAAAGTAACGGATTATGATGAATTAAAATTAAACTGATAGAAGCGGTTTTATCACATAATTTTAATTATCTTTGGTGGTTTGGATTAATTTTAACATAATTACGGAATTATGTCACGAATAAATTTAATTTTTAGTTGATGCATTTTTTTTATCGTTATTGTTGAATGCCTTGAATGCTTTTTATTACGTATTTATTCTTTTTTACAAACGGTTGTAACTTAGTGTGGCCTTAGTAGAACGTGTTACCGTAATGATGGAACACGGTCTTGGTTGTATTTTGAGATCTCGTATCTCCATTTTTATTTTTTTGTAATTACAGTTTTTATTTAGAATGTAAATAGGTTTAAATTTTGTAAATTTTAATTGTAATTTTGAGAAGACTAAAGATGGAGATCGGATGCTCACTCCCGCTGCATGGACAAAGATGGAACATCAAGACAGCTTCTCGGGTCCAACGGTGGATTCCAAAGTTGTATTATGTTTTTTTTTACTAGGATAGGCCACACTAGGAATTTTTATTTACGTTTTGCATTCTTTCATTTATTTTTCGTAACGATAGATTGCATCATATTCCGCCTAAAAACCAAACCACCTAATAATTGCATGAAAACTGACTCATATAGAGGTCACGCGTTAGTTTTCTATGACATTCTTATGTCACACGATCAAGTTTAAGCCATCACCTAAGTTAATTCATTCACATAATGCTAGTTATTCGTTCACTTAAAATGAATTAAAACTAAGTTGATGGGATCTTCCTCGTATAAACAAAAATTGAGAACAGTCTTTATAGGTCAAACTCCAATGAATCCCTTCTTCGTCGGTAGGCATAATATGATCCCTTCTACGTCGGGTAAGTTGGAACTGATTGACTTATTTTATCTCAACACCATGGTCACTCGTACGATCCTGTGATTATGGTGGACTATAGATAGGATTTACGGAAATCTATCGACCAAGAGTTCTTACGGAAGAACTAGCTAAACAGTTGGCTTATCAATTTACGGAAATTGAGTCTTGGGATCACTTGTATTTTTCTTGAGGGAGATCAATTATGCAAGTGCAATGAGTCTACACGATTAAAATGAATTTTAATAGACTTAAATCACCTCGATGAGTTGCTTATTTCGTTTTTGTTTTTCTTTCTTTTTCAGCGTAGATCACGTTTTTAAACTGCTAATAACATAATGGCTGGCATCCTCGATGACCCAATGCCAAGTGCCACATTGGACCGTGAGTCCTGGCTTCGGATCTTTATGAATCAGATGAATCAGTCCACTAGACTGAAGAATGATGGATCAAACTTCGCGGAATGGGAAGCGGCATTACGGAATGCTGCCACTGCTGACGGGAAGCTCAAGTATCTGACTGAGCCCCTCCCGCCAGCCCCAGGCCCCACGGCTCGAGTTAACGAGGTCTCCACGTATAGCGACTTCGTCATGGAAGCGGGTGCGATTAAAAACGTACTCATTTTTGCAATGGAATCCAATTTGCAGAAACGCTTCATAGCCCAAGGTGCAAACAGGATTTTCACCACGCTCACCAAGGAATTCTCGAAAGCACCGAGAATCGTGACCTATGAGCATACCACTCGCTTCTTTGATGCGAGACTCCAGAAGGGCCAACCGGTTAGCCCACACATTCTCAGCATGATTGAGAATGTCGAGAGACTGGAGGCGCTTGATTGTAAAATCAGCGAGAACATTGTTATAGACCGCATGCTTCATTCACTCCACGATGGTTTTGCGCTCTTTAGAGCGAATTACTATATGAATGATTTGAAGAAAAGTCCCCATGAACTGCACTCCCTTCTCGTACAGACCGAGAAGGACATGAAGTTCAGTGGGAGCTCGAAACAGGATGTTCTCATTGTGTCAAACAAGGGCAAGGGTAAGGGCAAAGCTCAAGCAGACCTAGCTGTAGGTAAACCGAAGTTTGAGAAGTCGGGATCAGGTAAGAGTGGGCCTGGTGAGGCAAGTAACTCATCAGGCGCGACAAAGAGCAAAACCGAAAATATGGAATGCCATCACTGCCACAAGACTGGGCATTGGAGGCGCACATGTCCTGTTTATCATGAGGACATAAAAGCAGGTCGCGTTAAACCTGTTGGTATGTCTTCTTCTTCTACTTTTATTCATATGATTGAGATTAACCACGCAAGTTACGGAACTTGGGTACTAGATACTGGTTGTGGTTCTCATCTGTGTAATCATGTGCAGGGGCTCCGAAACATCGAACCCCTCGTAAAGGGTGAGGTGGACCTGCGTGTTGGGAATGGAGCACGAGTGGCTGTCGTCTCAAGGGGAACAATGTGATCCAGCTTCCTAGCGGATTTGAGTTATTTTTATATAACTGCTATTATGTACCCAGTCTTTCTAAAAACATTATTTCGGTTTTACGCACTTGACAAACTTGGTTTTTCATTTGTAATAGAGAATAATTCTTGCATTTTCTCATTACACGATATGATTTATGGCAAGGCAGTCTCCATGAACGGAATTTATGTTATAGATCGACCACCTGAAATATTACACGTAATGAATAAAAAGTTAAAGGTTGGTGACAAAGATCAAACGTATCTATGGCACTGCCGTATGGGACACATCAATGAGAAACGCGTAAAACAGCTCATAAAGAATGGAGCTATCTCTGCCTTTGATTTTCAATCATTTGGCACGTGTGAATCATGTCTCATCGGTAAGATGACTCGAATTTCCTTCAAAGGTGTTGGAATGCGCGCTGCTGACCTATTAGGACTCATACATACGGATGTATGTGGGCCTATGTCAATCACCGCACGAGAAGGCTATAGGTATTTCATCACTTTCACGGATGATTTAAGTAGATATGGCTATGTCTACTTAATGAAGCACAAAAGTGAATCCTTTGAGAAATTCAAGGAATACCAGAATCGGGTACAGTAACCCTCGGGCAGAAAGATTAAAACACTGCGCTCGGACCGTGGTGGCGAGTATCTTTCTCACGAGTTTGATCAACACCTTAAGGACTGTGGGATTGCCCTACAGTTAACTCCACCTGGAACACCTCAGTTGAATGGTGTGTCCGAACGGAGAAATCGAACACGACTTGATATGGTTCGATCCATGATGAGTCACACCGTGTTGCCTGACTCATTATGGGGTTATGCTCTTCTGTCAGCTGCTCTAATACTTAACCGAAGTCCGTCTAAAATTGTTGACAAGACTCCATATGAACTATGGAAGGGAACGGTCCCTAACTTGTCCTTTATACGGGTTTGGGGCTGCGAGGCTTATGTCAAGTGGAGACACGAGGATAAGCTCGGCCCGCGATCGGTCAAGACACACTTTATAGGTTATCCTAAAGGAACACTTGGTCATTACTTCTATTCGCCAACCGAACAACGTATTTTTGTTGCGGCTAGTGCGACATTCTTAGAGAAGGAATTTCTCGAGAATGCAAAGAGTGATAGAACCTTCGACCTGTCGGAGATTCCAGAACCAAATACCGAGCAACCATTGGAGGAACCAATTCCTTCAATCCCGGCTGCGGTGAATATTCCTGAGGAACCTAGGAGGTCGGGAAGAGTCTCTATTCCTCCGGACAGATACATTGGTATGGTCGAGGAACATGACATAGATGACATTCTACTCTTAACGAGTAGTGAACCCAAAACCTATAAAGGTGCCATGACCAGTTCTGACTCAAAGCTATGGCTTGAGGCCATGCAATCCGAGATGGACTCCATGTATGAGAACAACGTATGGGATCTTGTTGACTTACCTGCTAAGGTTCGTCCCCTTCAATGCAAATGGCTTTACAAGATAAAGCATTCTGTGGAAGGTCAACAAGATATCTATAAAGCACGACTAGTTGCTAAAGGTTTCACCCAAGTGCCAGGTTTGCACTACGATGAAATTTTTGCACCCGTAGTCATGTTGCGTTCCATTCGGATTATCTTAGCGATCACCGCTTTTCATGACTATGAAATTTGGCAGATGGATGTGAAAACCGCCTTCTTAAACGGCTTTTTGGAGGAAGAGTTGTACATGGTACAACCCGAAGGTTTCATCGATCCTGAACATCCTAAGAAAGTATGCAAGCTTAAGCGTTCCATTTATGGACTTAAGCAAACATCTCGGAGTTGGAATCATCGCTTCGACCAAGTGATTAAAGAAAATGGATTTACTCGATCGGTCGAGGAACCATGTCTTTATATCAAGTCGAGTGGGAGCAATATTGTCTTCCTAACATTGTATGTCGATGACATACTCCTGATTGGGAATGACATACCTTTCTTAACTTCGGTGAAAGTATGGTTGAAAAACCATTTCCAGATGAAAGATCTGGATGAGGCACAAAGAATTCTAGGCATCCGTATCTATCGAGATAGATCACGAGGGATGTTATCTCTCAGTCAGGAGTCTTACATAGACAAAATCCTAGAGAGATTCAGCATGACTAACTCCAAAAAGGGGTTTCTTCCTATGGCTCCAGGGGTGCATTTGAGCAAGTCTCAGGCACCAGAGACACCGGAAGAGAAAGAGCGCATGACACGGATTCCTTATGCCTCGGCTATAGGATCAATCATGTATGCCATGATATGCACACGTCCGGACGTGGCATATGCATTGAGTATTACAAGTCGATTCTAACAAAGATCCGGTGAATCACATTGGATGGTGTCAAGAACATTCTTAAGTACCTACGGAGGACTAAAGATTGGGCATTGACTTATGGAGGCGATCAAAAGCTATGCGCAACCGGTTACGCAGATGCTAGCTTCCAAACGGATCGAGATGACTCGAAATCTCAGTCTGGATTCGTTTTTACTCTTAATGGCACTGATCAGTGGAAGAGTTCCAAACAAAGTGTTACAAAGCAGATTCTACGATCGAGTCCGAGTACTATGCCGCGTCCGAAGCCGCAAAGGAAGCGATATGGATGCGTCAATTCTTACAAGGACTATCCGTAGTGCCTAGTTCGAATGACCCGATCACCATCTATTGCGACAATAGAGGTGCCATCTTCCAAGCTAAGGAGCCAAAGTCTAGCAACAAGTCTAGACATGTACAACGGAAAGCTCATCTAATCCGAGATTACGTGGAGCAAAAGGAAGTAGTGATAGAAAAGATTGCTACGGATGATAACATAGCAGATCCTCTCACTAAACCATTACGACAAGATAAGCATGAAGGGCACGTTAATTCCATGGGAATTAAACGTGTTCCTAAGTTGTAGTACTCTTTTATGGATTAGATTCATTCCCTTTTGTACTCTATACGACATCATCGTTTTGATATTTATATATTTTGTTTTTCATGTGGATTTGTACGACAAATTTTGAACACCACAAAGTGAACTGAACAAACATTATATTTTTGGTCCTTAATTGCCCACGTGAGCTGATAACTCAAGGTAATTATTTTGTGACGTTGGTTGATGGTGGGTTCAACGAGCCATAAGTCAAAAGGTTGACTGACCAATCACAGAGGCGATTTATACGGATATCTCGTAGGACACAATTGTGACATCGACGTGGAGTCCTAAATGTTTTATAACATTCGGTGCCCGGTCGTGGATAGGACCTCCATGGTGATCCTAAGAGTCGATTCTTTTGACTATCGACTGTCTCTTGAGATTAAGGCAGATTTTGGGTGACTTTGGTTTCTTTCTCACGGTCATCCGTAACAGGGGACCAAGTAAATTTTTTCTGGGTCATTTCATGCTGTGCTTAGTTCGGAAGGAGTCGAGTTGAAGGAAATATTCAGCCTTTATCAGGTACTCGATATTTCTCAGGGCCACTCGAGGAGTCAGAATCGAAATGCATGGCCATGCTCGAATACGAATTCGTTTTATCAGTTGAGTTACTCTCTAGTCGGGGAAACCACTCTAGATACAGATCGATTGTAAAATACGACCTTTGCGGATCCGGATCTGCAAATTGTTTTACATTGAGTGGGAGAAATTTTAAATGAATATGAGAATCGGTTATCGCACATACACTTGTACGGACAAGTGGGAGTTTGTTGGAGCTGTGTCCTCCAGTTAGTGCGGATAACGTCATTGCACATACACTTGTACGGACAAGTGGGAGCTTGTTGGGGCTGGTGTCCTTTACAGTTAGTGCAAGGACTTATAAATCTCTAAAAGGATCAAAGGGTATACTTTTGTATCATAATCAGTTGGTCCACGTTTATCAATAACGGTTGGCTTGCTAGATAAGTTTGACGTTATTGTCATACAGATGGCGGTGATCAACTGGTCCCTAAAAGTCACACCTATAGGATACATTTGAGAGATGTGACGGTATGAAAATACAGTGATGTTGATGCCAGAAAATTGACTAAGCAGTTAGTCCGAGTTATTTGACTAGTAATTAGTCAAAAATGTGATGTTGAGATATTTTATTTAATACGGATTGAATAAAATGGGCTAAGGCGAATTAAACAGTTAATTCGTAAATTAAATATAAACGATTATATTTAATTAATGTATATTGAATTAATTATACAATATTGTCTTTGTCGGACATGTATTAATAATTCAACTAATCCGTGTCATTAGTTGATGTTTTAATATCCGATAACCGATGACGATTTATAATAAAGACCGCGTCATATACATTTTAGCATCGGACCACGAGTTAAAATAAGGAGAAAATGAAAGCCCATTTCCTCCTCTTCCACTCGGTTTGGTCGAACCAAGCAAACAAAAGAGAGCTCTCTCTCTTTTGTAACCTAATTGTTATTCATTTGAAAAATCATTTAGGGTTTTGAGAACATTGCCTCTCAAAATTCAGATCTCACATCGGAAAAACTCACATAACAACTCTCTCAATATTGCAAGTCAATTAGAGAGTAATTCTAGCACAAGGGCATAGTCTCAGACGGTCTTGGGTGCAACGATTAGGAGGAAATCTACTTTGATTTCTGTTCATTACGCCGCACTACAAAGGACCCGAGGTTGATTCTTAATCTTTATCGTTTCATTGTTGTTTTTCGTTTATGACAATAAATTGCATATAAAATTTGCGTTATAGTCCTAATTTTATAGGGTATTATACGGATCTTACCCCTCAAAAATATTAGATGATATTCCACATTAAATCGTGCTCGTTCATCCTATGAGTGACCAATCACAAAGAAAGCCACGGATTAGTAAATATTACAACCTTTGTAAGCATTTTTTTTTGTTATCATATCAACTAATGCACAATCACACTCTCTCTAACTTCTCTCAATAATACTTTTTTTCATCTCTATTTATTCAACTTCTCTCTCTTCTCTTAATAATAATCACATTTAATATTATTAATTTTAATTTAATCCTTATTTTTGTATACGTCAAGATAGAAAACGGCGTCGCTGATGTTGTTAAGAGGTCAATCAGAGGTTAACAAGCTTTGGTGGATGAGCTCCGTGAGATGGAGTTGGAGCATGTTTCCAGGATGAAATCCCTTATGGAACGCCGCAACCGTTAGCGTGAAAGAGGTGTCAAAGATTTCGACAAATCACTCGAGGACTTCATACAATCCTTCCTAAGTGACTATCAAAGGACATACGATTTCAGGAAGGACTTGGAGAGGGAGATCGGGGCCTTAGAGGCTATTTTGCCTTTTTTATCTTAGAAATTAGTTTTCTTTTTTTCCTTAATATTTTAATCTTTAATTTAGTTTTAGTTTTTATTAATTTAGTTTTACTAAATATTGTAATCTTTATTTTCCTTAATATTGTAATCTTTAATTTTCCTTAATATTGTTATTTTCCTTAATATTGTAATTTTAGAAAATTCGGTCTTTTAATATTCCTGGGCGTCTTATTTAATTTAATAGTTTAATTGAATTTATTCATGAACCACCAATTTTATTTAATTTTATTTAATTTATTCATGTTATGGTTCACCAAAGGTCACTATCCTTATTATAAATACAGGTGAGTTAAAATAAGAATTCATTCCTACCTAACCTTTTCTTATTAGTCATTCACTTTATCTCTCTTTATCTTCTCTCTACTCTTTATCTTCTCTCTAAAAACTCAGAAATTTCAAATGGGAGGCCTTAACGATATTATGATTCAATCGTTGAGTTCTTTAGAAGAACAAGTTTTCATACTCCGTGGACAGGAGTTGAAAGTGATGAAGATGGTGGTAGGGGCGATTGAAATTCGCAACGATTGTTATGCAAAAGGCATAAAGGAAATGGAAAAGGAAGCGGATGGTTTCATCAAATCCGTGTTGGGTACTTATGAAAAATGTTACAAACTTAGAGAAGAATTTGAAGATGATATTAAGACTTTACGGTCCTTAATTAATAAGGATTAGGCATAATATTGTACTTTTCTTTTTTTAAGTTTATCTTAATAGTAATCTATTTTGGCTGTTACATTTTGTGGTTTTATCCTCTTTTTTTTAGTTTAAATTTGAATGTTAACTCGAAATTAAATCATATTGCAACTGAAGAGACATGCATGGTAATTAAAAAGGATATTCATAGATTTATAAATTTAAAAGAGACATATTTATAATAATCCTTACAAAATATGAAATATTAACTAAAATTAATTAAAAACCAAGAGATTCAAGTTGAACAATCTCCCTTTCAATTTCCCTAATTTCTACTTGCGCTGGTTCGCGATTTGCAGCGTCACAAAATACTCCGACGTTTTACAACGTCACAAAATACTCCGGCGTTTTACAACGTCACAAAATACTCCGACGTTCTCCCAATCACAACAGACTCCACAATTTAGGTCATAATATTCAAATTCTCAATATACTCATTATAGTCATAGGTTGTAAATAGGAAGTATGAATTTTTTTTGTATATAATTTGACTTCTTTAAACAAATAATGTATGATCAATCAAAATCAATGACTATTTTTCTTAATTCATTTTCACAGTATTTAGTCCATGTTTTCAAGTATTAGAATAGCATTCGGTTAACTTGTGCAAATTTATGCCAAAAAGAAAAAGAAAAACCCACAAGAGGATTCGAACACGAGACACTTAGTAAAGAAAGCATCAACTAAACCACTACACCACTAACTTATCCTGTCACATATCCAGTCCTATATATATATATATATATATATATATATATATATATATATATATATATATATATATATATATATATATATATATATATATATATATATATATATATATATATATATATATATATATATATATATATATCTTATGAGTCCCTAAGTCCTTATAAGGACCTTAGGATGGAAGGGATGGAGGGATGAGATTACATCTTGATGGAGGGCCACAAATCTCCCTCCCTAATCTCCCTCACTAATCATGTATAATGTGACACCCTTATAAATAGCGTTAAATAAACACGTAAATTCTACAGAAAAACTGACAGGATATGTTTGTAATTGGTTCAACTAGACAAAACCTGTAATTTTTAAAACTTTCCTAAACCATTCACAAACAATTCCGAAAGAAGAGTGTCAAAACCTGCAAAAACTAACAACTAATTTACATGCCATAGCTAACGATAAGAAAACATAATGATACAAACCAAAATCAAAGAGGGAGACATATGTCCCTTCAAAATATATACACAACCAAAAGTTAAAAGGTTTACTACAAAAAAAAGCCAAACTAGGTCCAAGGTTCTTTTGCTCACTAGCTCGTCTGTGTACCCCAACTAAGCATCATCAACCTGTCAATCGCATTTTATACAAACACGAAAGCCACAATTCAGTGGGGAGTAACTTCGAGTCCTCCCAGCCACGAAATGTCATATTTAATGTAACATGTAGTGTAACATGTAAACAATATGATAAACAATTTAATCATCAAGTATTCTAACCTATGACCCCTAAACTGACCAAATTAAACTATCATGTGAAACATATAACAAATAGTAATCCAAACTTTATCAATTGTAACCGGCTTACATCTCACCTATTACAATTCATAAAATCACCATACAAGAAAGGGCAAAATATCAAAGACAGGCATAAGTTCTTAGCACCGTCAATAGTCACTCAGAACTCGAGTCTATACCACGAGGTAGGGAAGGTAATCGAACCGGTATCTTGGCTCGAGGTTCTATCAAAACATGGCCAAGACACAACAAAACCCTAGCCTAAAATCACCAGAGACCTAGACATGCGGATACACACCACCGCACCCAAGACCCACAATTTTTCTAAAACAAAGTGAGTACCCTAAGGAGTCCACCAAAGGGTTGGCTAGTACTTAAGCTGACCACTTACTATCAAAATAAGTAACGAGGTCATGCCCCAACTTGGATATAATCCCACCAAGTCAGGAACACAAAGGCTATTAAGCAGTGAACATATACTCGTCAAAGACTATAAAGACCTATCTATGACAAACACCACAACCTGCAAAAAGTATTTAATACCAATACCATTTCTAGCAATATTAACAATATTAAAGGTTTCAGGGAAACTAGGGCCGTTTCTACAATATAAGAAGCCACTCAAATCAATTAACTACACATGTGAAATAAAAATATAATAAATGGCCTAAAACAAGAAAAAGGCCGTTTATCCAATTCATACAAAATTTCATCCAACCGAATTTTTACCCGCAACCCCAGTCCTGCGACAGGTACGGGTTAAATTGCGGCTGACCAATCACACAATTGACTGACATCGATTCAGTCAAAGGGACCAAGGCTCAGTTTTCGGCACAATCATCAAAACATTACAATTATCACTATAAAATTCATTTTGAGCCTATTCATTACAATTTCATTTTATAATCTATCCTAACATGTGCTAACTACCAATATAAGCATAATTTTACCAACCTCATTATCTTTACTACTAACATTATTCATTTCAAAGGTTTAACCATATATTACTTATTCTAACTATAACATTAATGAACCTAAAACGATGATCAAAGCATGAAAAACCGCGAAACAAGCAACGGAACAACCCGGGCCAACCCCAAGGCAGTCGTGGGCCTGCCTGGGCCTGCTGGCCGCCACCCCTAACCCTCCATTTCTCCATTTTTTGTTCAGTTTAACATCGTCTTAAACATCAATTAATCGTTCCCAATACTAATATGTTAACTTAAACTAACAAAAGACATGCATGCAACCCATTTTATCATGTGAAACAAATTACTCAAATAAAAATCACAAAAACATACAAAAAGCAAAGAATGTGACGATTATTCGTCGAGTAACTCGAAATATGTTACCTTAAGCTAGAAAATGAGCAATTAGCACCTTGAATACCAAACCCTAACACACAATTAGCCACTATCTTCAACAATATACGAGTCCCCAAACTCGTCTTCCAATTCTTCACCTAAATAAACAATAAAAACACAATAATAAGTACAAAAAACCGAAATTACCCAAATTCGTCTTAAAACAACATCAAGAAAACTGAAATTAAAACATACTAGGACGTAGATCTTGAAGAGAGGATTCCGAAAATATAAATTTTATGAAAATCCGACTAGAAATGAGAAAGTTATGGTGAAATTTGGCTTAAAAAGCTTAAGTTGTATAAAAATGGTGTTTTTGGTGATGGAATGCTTTAGAACATGAAGGGAGGTGATAGAGGAAAAAGAAAAAAAATGAAAAGGAAAGGAAGGGGGAGGGTGCCGCGGGAAAGGGAGAGGAGAGGAGCGGGATGAGACGGGATTTTACGAGTCGGTTTTGGTTCGTCTCGATGATAATTAGAACCGCTTGTCAATTGCAAATTCCGACAAGACCAAAGTTCTTAAACATGAGATTACAAGAAAATTGAGTACTCATATGACCCATTTCCAAAATCGTTTGCCCAATTTTCAATAGAGTTGTCATTTTTCCCCAATATGCCCTTATTTCGAAATAAAAAGTTTTTACACGGTTTAAACTATTTTTAAACATTTCGAAACTATCAAAATAAATACTTTTCTTCAAAATATAATAAAATTATATTTCTTTGAATTAATATTACTTCAAATACATTAATATTAAATTTTACTTGATTAATAAATTACTTCCGCAAAATAATAATGGTCCGAAATTACGGGGTGTTACAATCACCCCTCCTTTTAAAAAGTTTCATCCTCGAAACTTAGAAGGAGAAATTATAGTATACAATATCTTAATAATATAATCATAAGAAAAATATAGGTATCTTTTCAATGAAACGGTGATACTCTTGTTGATCAGACAAGAACATCCACATTCATATCCAGATATAAAAAAAATATTTCTACACCAATAAATGAGAAAACCCATTATTGGGACGTCACCAACAACGAGATTTAACATTCACTAATGTTAAAACCATTAAAAATCATAAAAGCATTTTCAAAACTTTAGTTTAAAGTTCTATAATAAGAATAATATCTTTACTAATTATGATTAAACATGGCTTAGTAACTCGGAAAAAGAGTAAGAAAAGGAATACCTTACGAGAATAATTCAGGATATTTAGCTAACATAGAAGCTTCAGTCTCCCAATTCTCTTCTTCGACATTTCCACAACGCCAAAGAACACGGACTAAAGGTACAACTTTGCTCCTAAGTTGCTTATTGGCTTTTTCAAGAATCCGAATTGGCCTTTCTTCAACCACCAAGTTAGGCTCCAATTCAAGAATCTTATTGGATGATATGGCTAGGGTCACTAATGTACTTTCTCAACTGAGAAACATGGAAGACATTGTGAACCTTGCTCAGATTTGGGGGCAATTCTAAACGGTAAGCAGCAGGACCAATCTTTTCAATCACCCGAAAAGGTCCAATATATTTAGGGCTCAGCTTCCCTTTAACGTCAAACCGTTTCACCCCTTTCATAGGTGACACTTTAAGGAATACTTGATCATCAACCTCAAAAGAAAGTGGTCGATTTACGGACATCGAAGATATAATTTTTACGGTCCTGAGCGGCCTTCATCCGCTCCCGAATGATCTTAACTTGTTCAATGGACTCGGTCACCAAATCAGGTCCTAACATTGGAACATTTTGGGTTTGATCCCAACAGACTGGAGTACGGCATTTTCTACCGTACAGAGCTTCATATGGTGCCATTTTAATGGAGGCTTGATAGCTGTTGTTGTAAGAGAACTCAACCAGAGGTAAACATTTCTCCCAAGAAGTTTGGAAATCTAAGGCACAGGCACGAAGAAGATCCTCTAAAGTTTGAATTGTTCTCTCAGTTTGACCATCAGTGGCGGCGTGAAAAGCAGTGCTCATCAATAGTTTACTACCCAAGGCTCTCTGTAATGCAGTCCAGAAACGAGAATAAAATCGAGGGTCTCGATCTGAAACTATATCTTTAGGAACCCCATGATAGCGCACTATCTCATCCACATAGACACGAGCTAGAACTTCTAAACTCCAGGTCTCTTTGATAGGAATAAACCGAGCACACTTAGTCAATCGGTCCACAACCACCCAAACAGCATTCTTCCCAGTGGAAGTTCTGGGTAAAGCCATCACAAAATCCATGGATATAGACTCCCATTTCCAAAGAGGAACATCCAGGGGTTGAAGCAAACCCCCGGGCTTTTGATGCTCTATCTTTACTTTCTGGCAGGTGAGGCATTTACCGACATACTCCATAACTTCAATCTTCATCCTAGGCCACCAGAATTGCAATCTCAAATCTTTGTACATTTTGGTACCTCCCGGATGAATGGAGTAAGGAGAAAGGTGTGCTTCATCAAGAATTCTTTTTCTCAAATCGGCTGCACTCGGAACATAGATTCTACCATGATAACGAAGATACCCATCATCATCAATCTTAAAATCCTTAGCTTGCCCAAGTTGAATTTTAGCTCGAATGGATTTGAAAGTAGGATCATCGGGAAGGCAAGCACGGATCTCACGGTAGAGAAGTCGGGTTCCGACATGGCATCAAGATGATGAGAGCCCCTTTTGACAAGGCTTACTCCTAATTTTTGAAGTTCTAAAGCAAGTTCAGGAGGTAATTCCTGAAAAGAATTCAAAGAATGACAGGATTTTCTGCTAAGAGCATCAGCCACCACATTAGCTTTTCCTTCGTGATAAATTAGATCGGCATCATAGTCATTCACCAATTCTAACCATCTTCTTTGTCTCATGTTCAGCTCTTTTTGGGTAAAGAGATATTTCAGGCTTTTGTGGTCGGTGTAGATGTTGCAATGGACTCCAATGAGGTAGTGTCTCCAAATCTTTAAAGCATGCACCACCGCAGCTAATTCAAGATCATGAGTCGGGTAGCTAACTTCATGAACTCTAAGCTGTCGAGAGGCATACGCAATGACTTTCCCTTTTTGCATCAAGACACAACCTATACCATGCTTAGAAGCATCACAGTAAACATCAAAGTCTACTCCTTCTTCAGGTAAGGTCAACACCGGAGCGGTAGTCAACCTCTTTTTCAATTCCTGGAAGGCATTTTCACACTTCTCGGACCACACGAATTTAGACTCTTTCTTCAACAACTGAGTCATCGGCCTAGCAATCTTTGAAAAACCTTCACAAATCGCCGATAGTAACCCGCCAAGCCAAGGAAACTACGGATTTCAGAAACATTGGTCGGACTTTTCCAATCAACAACGGCTTCAATTTTGGCAGGATCTACCATAACGCCCTCTTTTGAAATGACGTGCCCAAGGAAAGTCACTTTAGATAACCAGAATTCACATTTAGAGAATTTAGCATACCATCTTTCACGGCGCAGAATCTCTAAAATAACACGAAGGTGTTTGGCATGTTCTTTTTCAGATTTAGAATAGATCAGGATGTCATCAATGAACACTACAACGCATTTGTCAAGGTGTTCTCTGAAAGTACGGTTCATCTGATCCATGAATACTCATTTGGAGCATTGGTCAAACCGAATGGCATCACCGTAAACTCGAAATGACCATATCTCGTACTGAAGGCGGTTTTAGGAATGTCAGCTTCTCGGACTGGAATTTGATGATAGCCCGAACGAAGATCAATTTTAGAAAAAGTAAAAGCACCTCGGAGTTGGTCAAAAAGATCATCAATTCTAGGAAGAGGATATTTATTCTTGATAGTAACCCGGTTAAGTTCACGATAATCTATGCATAACCGCATAGATACATCCTTCTTCCTTACAAAGAGAACAGGAGCACCCCAAGGTGAAGAGCTAGGTCGGATAAAACCTTTGGCAATCAAATCATCCAGCTGAGCCTCTAGCTCTTTCATTTCAGACGGTGCCAGCCTATAAGGAGCTTTAGCAATAGGGCCGGTACCAGGAATGAGATCGATAGTAAATTCAACTTCCCTTTCAGGAGGAATTCCCGGTAGCTCATCAGGAAAAACATCAGGAAATTCACATACTACAGGAATGTTCTCTTTAGGAGGTAGAGAGGAAGAATCAGAAGGAGTCACCATACACAAGAAGGCTTGATGACCCTTTTTCATCGCATTGACAAACTTCATAGCAGAAATTAATTTAGTACCGGTTTGTCTTTTAACCATTTGATAAGACACACGGTGACCTGAAAGGCTTGTAAGAATTATTTTCTGGTCCCGACATTCAAATCGAGCATGATAGGTATGTAACCAATCCATGCCCAAAATGACATCAAATTCTTCAAGCGGAAATTGGAAAAGATTTGCTGGAAATATAGATCCCGCAATAGAAATAGGGATTTCCGGATAGATTTTAGAACAGGAAAAGACATCCCCAGAGGGTAAGGATATAGATGTGCTTTCTTCTTGTGATGATTCAAGTGATAACTTATCGGAGAGTTTCATTGAAATAAAAGATAAAGAGGCACCCGTATCAAATAGTACCAAACACGGAACATCAAAAATATAAAATGTACCAGTAATGATATCAGGATGTGCCTCAGCTTCTGCTCGACTCATGACAAAAATTCGGCCTTTCGGCCTCACCCTGGCCTTGGGGGCGGCGGGAGTAGTAGGAGCCGTCACCTTCTTCTCCGGGCAAACATTGGCCTTGTGGCCCGGTTTGTTGCAAGAAAAGCATATGATAGGATCAACGAAGCATTTACCAGAATGTGCTGTTTTCTTGCAATTATAGCACACTCGGTCTTTAGTACCTTTATTGTCGTTAAAAGCTGAAGATTGACCACCCCGGTTAGCTTGCACATTAGAAACAAATCTCCTCTTGTTTGGGTCAGAGGGAGAAGAGATAAACTTGGGTGAAGGAGTATAAGGCCTAGAAGATGGATATAAAGGCCTCTTGCCAAGATTAGAACTGGTTGCACGAGCTTCGTTTTCAATGTCTTTCAGGGAATTCTCAGCCCATAAAGCATCATTGTAAATTGAAACAAAGCTGGTTGAATCCCGACGGACCATGCTTTTGATTTTAGGAGAGAGCTTTTCAAGATAAAAGAAGGCTTTTTCGTTGTCATCCTTCACCAATCTAGTTGCATAATGAGCCAACTCGTTGAATTTATCGGTGAAGGCCTGAACAGGAAGGCTTCCTTGCTTTAATTCCATGAATCCCTTCAACTTCTGCTGCTTAAGTTCTTGCGGATAGAATCGGACCTCCACTAGTTCCTTGAAACGTTCCCAGTCAAATCCTGGTTCAGATGAAACGGTAGGCCCAGTCATGGACCACCGTCGATCTGCTTCTCGTACTAGGAAGTGAGAGGCCAACTTCACTTTATGTTCCTCCTTAACATCATACAACGTAAAGCTTTTCTCCAACTCCCGAAACCACCCTGTAAGAGCAACTGGATCAATCTCTCCACCATAAGTGGGAGTGTTGATTCGGGTTAATTGGTTAGCCACCCAAGTATAGGTGCCTGGAGTACCCTCAGGAGGCGGGGGAGGAGGAGCTTGTTGATTCTGTTGATTTTGTTGGTTTTGGAGAATTTGAGTAAGAACTAGTAAAAGAGCATCATCAATTCTTCTTGGCGGAGCCATCTTACAAAAGAGAAAATTAATTAGTACCTATCAATTAGCAATCACAAACAGACTACCACATAAAATCCTAAATCTACCCATCCTACCCATCTCTCAAGTTTATTATTTAAAGGTCAAGTGATTTTAAGTGGGGTGCACAAACGTGCATCGGGAGCAACAAGCTCATATACCAACTGTGACACCCTTATAAATAGCGTTAAATAAACACGTAAATTCTACAGAAAAACTGACGGGATATGTTTGTAATTGGTTCAACTAGACAAAACCTGTAATTTTTAAAACTTTCCTAAACCATTCACAAACAATTCCGAAAGAAGAGTGTCAAAACCTGCAAAAACTAACAACTAATTTACATGCCATAGCTAACGATAAGAAAATATAATGATACAAACCAAAATCAAAGAGGGAGACATATGTCCCTTCAAAATATATACACAACCAAAAGTTAAAAGGTTTACTACAAAAAAAAAACCAAACTAGGTCCAAGGTTCTTTTGCTCACTAGCTCGTCTGTGTACCCCAACTAAGCATCATCAACCTGTCAATCGCATTTTATACAAACACGAAAGTCACAATTCAGTGGGGAGTAACTTCGAGTCCTCCCAGCCACGAAATGTCATATTTAATGTAACATGTAGTGTAACATGTAAACAATATGATAAACAATTTAATCATCAAGTATTCTAACCTATGACCCCTAAACTGACCAAATTAAACTATCATGTGAAACATATAACAAATAGTAATCCAAACTTTATCAATTGTAACCGGCTT
This sequence comes from Silene latifolia, assembly GCF_048544455.1. Lineage (NCBI taxonomy): Eukaryota > Viridiplantae > Streptophyta > Magnoliopsida > Caryophyllales > Caryophyllaceae > Silene > Silene latifolia. The sequence goes on from NC_133538.1 coordinate 266,563,623, forward strand.
ACATCTCACCTATTACAATTCATAAAATCACCATACAAGAAAGGGCAAAATATCAAAGACAGGCATAAGTTCTTAGCACCGTCAATAGTCACTCTGTAACTCGAGTCTATACCACGAGGTAGGGAAGGTAATCGAACCGGTATCTTGGCTCAGAGGTTCTATCAAAAACATGGCCAAGACACAACAAAACCCTAGCCTAAAATCTGCCTTGAGACCTAGACATGCGGATACACACCACCGCACCCAAGACCCACAATTTTTCTAAAACAAAGTGAGTACCCTAAGGAGTCCACCAAAGGGTTGGCTAGTACTTAAGCTGACCACTTACTATCAAAATAAGTAACGAGGCCATGCCCCAACTTGGATATAATCCCACCAAGTCAGGAACACAAAGGCTATTAAGCAGTGAACATATACTCGTCAAAGACTATAAAGACCTATCTATGACAAACACCACAACCTGCAAAAAGTATTTAATACCAATACCATTTCTAGCAATATTAACAATATTAAAGGTTTCAGGGAATCTAGGGCCGTTTCTACAATATAAGAAGCCACTCAAATCAATTAACTACACATGTGAAATAAAAATATAATAAATGGCCTAAAACAAGAAAAAGGCCGTTTATCCAATTCATACAAAATTTCATCCAACCGAATTTTTACCGCAACCCGATCCCTGCGACAGTACGGGTTAAATTGCGGTGACCAATCACACAATTGGTCGACATCGATTGATCAAAGGGACCAAGGCTCGATTTCGGCACAATCATCAAAACATTACAATTATCACTATAAAATTCATTTTGAGCCTATTCATTACAATTTCATTTTATAATCTATCCTAACATGTGCTAACTACCAATATAAGCATAATTTTACCAACCTCATTATCTTTACTACTAACATTATTCATTTCAAAGGTTTAACCATATATTACTTATTCTAACTATAACATTAATGAACCTAAAACGATGATCAAAGCATGAAAAACCGCGAAACAAGCAACGGACCAACCCGGGCCAACCCCAAGGCCGGCCGTGGGCTGCTGGGCCTCCGGCTTTCTTTGGCCGCCACCCCTAACCCTCCATTTCTCCATTTTTTGTTCGATTTAACATCGTCTCGAAACATCAATTAATCGTTCCCAATACTAATATGTTAACTTAAACTAACAAAAGACATGCATGCAACCCATTTTATCATGTGAAACAAATTACTCAAATAAAAATCACAAAAACATACAAAAAGCAAAGAATGTGACGATTATTCGTCGAGTAACTCGAAATATGTTACCTTAAGCTAGAAAATGAGCAATTAGCACCTTGAATACCAAACCCTAACACACAATTAGCCACTATCTTCAACAATATACGAGTCCCCAAACTCGTCTTCCAATTCTTCACCTAAATAAACAATAAAAACACAATAATAAGTACAAAAAACCGAAATTACCCAAATTCGTCTTAAAACAACATCAAGAAAACTGAAATTAAAACATACTAGGACGTAGATCTTGAAGAGAGGATTCCGAAAATATAAATTTTATGAAAATCCGACTAGAAATGAGAAAGTTATGGTGAAATTTGGCTTAAAAAGCTTAAGTTGTATAAAAATGGTGTTTTTGGTGATGGAATGCTTTAGAACATGAAGGGAGGTGATAGAGGAAAAAGAAAAAAAAATGAAAAGGAAAGGAAGGGGGAGGGTGCCGCGGGAAAGGGAGAGGAGAGGAGCGGGATGAGACGGGATTTTACGAGTCGGTTTTGGTTCGTCTCGATGATAATTAGAACCGCTTGTCAATTGCAAATTCCGACAAGACCAAAGTTCTTAAACATGAGATTACAAGAAAATTGAGTACTCATATGACCCATTTCCAAAATCGTTTGCCCAATTTTCAATAGAGTTGTCATTTTTCCCCAATATGCCCTTATTTCGAAATAAAAAGTTTTTACACGGTTTAAACTATTTTTAAACATTTCGAAACTATCAAAATAAATACTTTTCTTCAAAATATAATAAAATTATATTTCTTTGAATTAATATTACTTCAAATACATTAATATTAAATTTTACTTGATTAATAAATTACTTCCGCAAAATAATAATGGTCCGAAATTACGGGGTGTTACATATAACTCCTTCCTAATCTGTATAACTCCTTCCTCATTCTAATTCTCCCAACTCACTCACTCATTATTCATTCTCTCACACTTCTCTCATCCCTCTTTCTCTCTCATTTTCCTCTCATTCTCTCATAAAAAAAAAAACTCAAATAAAAACAAACTAAAAAAACAAAACAAAAACCAAAAAATAAACACAAATCTTCCACCAAAAACCAAAAAATAACAACAAATCCTACACAAATTCTCCACCACCGTCCTCCTTCTCGATGACCACCAGCACACCACCACTAACCACCAACCCAGAAACCCAGCCTCCCACCACTTCCGCCTCCCTCCATTCGATCTCCACTGCCACTCCCTCCATTCGAACCCCACCATCGCAGCAACCACAACCCACCACGACCCAATGTCCTGCCGCGCACGCCACCACGACCCAACACCGCCGCACTGACGACGCACCAACACCGCGACAACAACCGTCCTCCCTCCTTTTTTTGTGTATTTCAGATCTGGGTATGGTAGATTGTTGGTCGATTGTTGTTGGTTGTTGCGGCCGATGGTGTTGTTTGTGTATTTTTTTTTTTCGATTTCTCTGTGTTTTTGTTAATTTTTTTTTTATATTTTCAGATTTACTTAATTTTTGTTATTGTTATTTGTTTTTTTTTTTGTTATTTGGTTATTTGGTTATTGTTATTGTTTTTTTTATATTTTCAGATTTACTTAATTTTTGTTATGGTTATTGTTTTTCGGATTTTTTTTTGAGATTTGTACAACTTTGCCAAAATTGGATGTTTGTGTTTGGTTTTTTATTGGATGTTAGTGTTTCGGTTTTTTATTGGATTTTTTTTTTATATATATATTTTTTAGTAATTTCAGATTTGATTTTTTATTGGATGTTAGTGTTATTTAATAATGGTTTTTTTTTAAAATCTAGTATTGTTGGTTTAAATTTATTATTGTTGGTTTAAATTTAGTGTTGGTTTTTTCATATTGTATTTCTTTTTCAGATCTAGTCTGATCCGTTTTTTTATTATTCATTAAGCACCATTTTTTTTAAGATTTAGCTCTTTTTCTCATTTTCCATATTATTTCTTTTTTTATTATTTGTTAATTTTCGTAATGATAATATTTTTTGAGATCTATATGTGAAAAGAGAAAAGTTACATTATTTACAACTAAAGTTATACCCTTGACATATTAAAGTTGTACTCTTTACGACTAAAGTTATACCATAAAATACAAAAGTTATAAATCTATTTTGTTATTATGGAATTTTATTTGGTTTTTTTTTTGCAATATTATTGTTGGTTTTTTTTTTTTTTTTTTTGCAATTTTCAGTGTTACTACTTTCAGATCTAGAATTTTGTTTATTTTTCTTTTTTTAAAGTTCATATTTTTTGCTAAAGTTATACAATAATCAAAATAAAGTTATACTATTAGCCTCTAAAGTTATACTATTAGCCTCTAAAGTTATACTATTAACCTCAAAAGTTATACAATTTTGGACTAAAGTTATACGCTTTTACTTTCAGATCTAGAATTGGTTTTTATTTTTGGACTAAAGTTATAAGATTTTGGACTAAAGTTATACGATTTTGGACTGACGTTATACAAAAATGGACTAAAGTTACACAAATATGGAGTAAAGTTATACAAAACTGGAGTAAAATTATACAGAAATGGACTAAAGTTATACCAATATGGACTAAAGTTATACAAATAAGGACTAAAGTTATACAAAAATGGACTAAAGTTACACAAATATAGACTAAAGTTATACAAATAAGGACTAGAGTTATACAAAAATTGCTTAAAGTTATACAAATATGGACTAAAGTTATATAAATTAGGACTAAAGTTATACAAATATGTACTAAAGTTATACAAATAAATACTAAAGTTATACAAAAATGGACTAAAGTTATACAAACAGTACTTATATAAATTCAAATTTATAGTGTTGGTTTTTATTTGTTATTTTTTGTTCTTATACATATATTTTTTTTCATTTGTCAACAAAGAGAAATGAGAAAACAAAAGTTATACTTTCATTGAAGTTACACACATTTCTACTGGAGTTATACATTCATTGAGTAGAAGTTATTCATGTCATTATTTGTATAACTTTAGTCCATATTTGTACAACTTTAGTCCTCATTTGTATAACTTTAGTCCATATTTGTATAACTTTAGTCAACCTTTGTATAACTTTAGTCCTTATTTGTATAACTTTAGTCCATATTTGTATAACTTTAGTCAATCTTTGTATAACTTTAGTCCTTATTTGTATAACTTTAATCCATATTTGTATAACTTTAGTCAATTTTTGTATAATTTTAGACCATTTTTGTATAACTTTAGTCCATAACAGTATAACTTTTGTCCATAACTGTGTATACTTTATTCATTTTATATCATTTTTTTATAAAAATGTAATATAAGATTAAAAATCAACAAATTATAAGAATTTTAATATAGCTAAGATTAAAACAACAAATTTTATGAAAAATATTTTAGTAGATCTTAGATGAAAAAAAGTATATCACAAAAAAAAACGATATTTAAAACCCGAAATCTTTAAAAAAAACGTATAACAAGAAGAGATTTGAAAAGAATAAATAACAACAAAAACAAATAAAAATTAACAAATAAAATAAACCGACCCCAAAGAACAAATTTAACACAAAATCTGGAAAAAAAAAGGGACGAAAAAAACCGAGACGCAAAATCTGGAAAAAAAAAACGTGGTTATAGAATTTGCCGACGGCGGTGGTGGAGGGTGAGGGTGGGCGGTGGGCGGTGGGCGGTGGGTGGTGTCGGGTGGGATAGTGGTGGGTGGTGGTGAATGAGAAAGAGAGGAATGAAAGATTTATTTGGGTTTTTTGATTTATTTGGATTTTTTGGATTTTTTAATTTATTTGGATTTTTTGGGTTTTATTTATTTGGGTTTTTGGAGTTTTTAATTTATTTGGATTTTTTAGGTTTTTTATTTTTTTGGGTTTGGGAGAGGAGATGAGTTGTGTGATATGTGAGAGAAGTGGATGAGAGGAAAGGAAGTTATAGTGAGTTAGTGATTAATTAGAAGGATTAGTGAGGGAGGAGAGAATGAGTGATATTAGTCCATAAACACACTTTTTGGAGGTTGATCTTGGCTATCCATTTTCACCATCCAAGGGCCCTTAGTAGAACTTATGGACTCAAATACATATGGTGGACTTATATGATCTCTTCTCCTCTCTCTCTCTCTCTCTCTCTCTCTCTCTCTCTCTCTCTCTCTCTCTCTCTCTCTCTCTCTATATATATATATATATATATATATATATATATATATATATATATATATATATATATATATATATATATATATATATAAGGCCATTTTCACTTCCGTTATGGATATTTGAAAATATAAATTAAACAAATAAAATACTAATCAATTTAATTAAAATTTTAAAATAGTGTGTATAAAAAAAGACATAACGAAAATTACTTATTCATAAAAAAAAGTACAACGAAAGTTAATCATAAAAAAATTTAATTTAATTTAAATTTAATAAACAAATAAAATTTAAACAAATAAAATATTAACCAATTTAATTAAAATTTTAAACCAGTGTGTATAAAACAAAACATTACTTATTCATACCCAAATAAGCAAAAAAAAAAAATTACAACGAAATTTAGATATAATTTACAATAAAAAAAATAAATTTTAAACAAAATTTAAATATAAGACAAAACTAAAGGTATTATATGAAAAATATTAATTGAAAAAAAAATATTAAAAAAAAATTAACGCAAATAATGTACTTCCGTAAATACATAAACATACATATAAGGAATGTATACGTATATTAAATCATACCGTATAAATAAATTAATACAATACGTATATTAAATCGTAGCGTATACAGGTATGCATAAATATACGAAATAATAAAGGTATACATAGATACTAAAAATAATAAAAGGTATTAGTAATAAATAAGAGGTAAATAAAAAATTAGGAGAGAAGTTTTTTTAATTAATAAAATATATGTGATTACCGAGAAACAATTAATAGGGGAGTAATTAATGAAGGAATCAAGCTAATTAATGGATAAATTCAGATTCTTCAAAAATGGACAAGTGGCACGTTTTTATTGGTGAGGGCCTCATACACCTGGTGTAACTCTAACATCTTCCCAATTTATGAGAAGCCAGGAAACTTGTTTATCTAAACTTTATGCTGCCACGTCATCAATTTAAGGGTGTTCTTTTAGTACTATAACGATAATGATAATACCAAAGTTGGCTGGTGTGAGTGGTAAGGGCTCTCATCTCTTAAACAAGTGGCCAGGGATTCGATTCCTGACTCTTGTGAATGAAAAAGCCAAACTTGGGAGGGGTCAACCCATTAAATTGCCTTCACTACCCCGAAGGAGATTGCCCCAGCTGTCGGTAGGAGATACTCCTGGTCAACACCAAAAAAAAAAAATAACGATAATGATAATGATGATGCAAACTTATCTGATAGTTGGAACATCAATAACTTATTTAATTTAGAGCAGATTAGTTTTAACCCATGGCACTCAACTGTGCGGTCGAATGATTCAAGAATCAAGAGTAACAAAAAAATAAGGCGAGATTAGCCTCCATCATCAAACTTGGGGGTACCAAAGTTGGCTGGTGTGAGTGGTAAGGACTCTCATCTCTTAAACAAGTGGTCAGAGGTTCGATTCCTGACTCTTGCGAATGAAAAAGTCAAACTTGGGAGGGGTCAACCCATTAAATTGCCTTCAGTACCCCGAAGGAGATTGCCCCAGCTGTCGGTAGAGGATACTCCTGGTCAACACCAAAAAAAAAAATCAAACTTGGGAGTGGGGCCTTAATAGTAAGCCCTTAAATAGCTTTATTTATCAATTATTAGTATGAAAGCTTATGAATTAATTAATAAAAGTCTTCATTTTGCTGAGATCCGTTTGTCACTCTCTAATTTTGAATTTTTTTCCATTCTAGTCTTTCTAGGGTTTAGTTCTATTGAAAATATAGACAAGAGCGGTTTGTTAACGATTCGTTATACGACTCTGCAATGGATATGTGTGCCAATAGAAGGTAAACTTTCTCTATCAACGAATCAAACGAAGGAACCCCCTTAAAAGCCACAAATAACAATATACCTCCAATGGTACAATGGCATCATACAACCAAGTTATATCTTATCGAGTTTATGTGTAATTTTTTTTAGCTTTCTTAAAGTTAATTTTTTTTTATGTTTAAGTGAGTGAGTTCAGAAATTTTATGGTATAGCTCGACTTCTTTAAAACGAAACTCGAAAATTATATTATATAGCTCGGGTTCTAGAGCATACAACTGGGTACAACTGGTTGTAGGATCTATTAACTGCTTAAAAGATACATGAAGACGAGCCGAATTGTCATATGATGTTTTGAGATCCTTAGTTTTACCAGAAGAATTTTTCCTTTGGTTTCTATTAGAATTGTTTTCATTAGTCTTAAACCCGTGCAAATTGCACGGGCATGTTACTAAAAATATTTTTATTTTTGTGTATATGCTTAATGGTTTATATTATGTATTTTTTCGTACTCGTTTTTAATTAATCTCTTAATTAAGGGACCGTATCTAAAAGACCTACTACAAAGATATCATTATAAAGTTATGAAATCAATAAACTGTTACACTATATAGTAAGACGGAAATTAAGATGTACCATGAATATCCAAAATCTTCTTCGCAACATTAATTGTTGTTATATATGCGGATACCATTGTCGCATATAAAAATATTCAATCCCTAGTTTCTTACATTGGCCTAAAATTTGAATTAGCTAGGCTTATGTTTAGTTTTAGTATTTTATAAAGGTCATTAAAATGCGATGGATTATACATAAGATTTGTATGATTTTGTGACACCCTCATTTATTGCGGAAAAGTAAACACATAATTCTAGATAAAAACTGCATGGATATGTTTGTAATAGGTTCATTTGAGTAAAAACCTGAAATTTTTAAAACCTGAACCTGTTATAAAAATATCCAAATGGGAAGGTGTCAAACATGCAAGGTCTAAATAAATCTCATAAATAAAACATCGCTAAAGTCGCGAAACAAAGTTATACAACCCAAATATGAAAAAGGGAGACATATGTCCCTAAAAAAAGTATATGACATAAAAAGTGTTTAAGGGTCACAATAAAATAAAGCCAATCTAGGTCCCAAGGTTACTTTGCTCGCTAGCTCGTCCATGTACCCCATATATGCATCACCTACCTGTCAATCGCATTTTATACAAATACGAAAGCCACAGTCTGTGGGGAGTAACTCTGAGTTCTCCCAGCCACGAAATGTCATGATTAATATAACATGTAAACATAAGAATATGAATATGAATAACACATAGCCTTAGCATATAGATGCTAGAAAATCATGCTTATCATGTGAACAACAATATAATAACACATAGTCCTAGCATGTGAATACTAGACCGACTCATACTACACTATCATGTGAATCACATAACATCCAGGAATCCAAACTCTATCAACCATAGCCGGCTTGCATCTCACCTTCTATGATTTATAGAATCATCAAACAAGAAAAGACAATATATCTAGAGACAGGCATAAGTTCCTAGTACAGTCAATAGTCACTCTGTAACTCGAGTCTATACCACGAGGTAAGGTAAACACCCTAGTCCTAAACCTGCGCAGACCTAGCGACATGCGGAAAATACCGCATCCAAGACCCATGATCACACACATGAGTACCCCTAAGGAGTCCACCAAAGGGTTGGCTAGTACTTAAGCTGACCACATACTTCTAATGAGTACGTCAGGAGGTCATGCCCTAACTTGGATATAAGCCCACCAAGCTAAGACACAAAGGCTATTAAGCCGCAAACATACACTCGTCAAAGACTATAAGGGCCTATCTATGACATCGACCGAAGTCACTCACCTAGGACCTAGTCCCAACTGAATGCTTTAGCCTACAACACTTAAGACAAGTAGGACACTCACTTAACCATAAGAGGGGAAAAGAGTCCAACTTCAAACATAAATGCTAACATTCTATTCATGTGAAAGGCTATATAAATGTCTATTCAGCAGACAATCCAATCATATCCTCAATGTCATCAATAACCAAATTATAGCTAACCATCAATATCATAATCCATGAGAATAAGCTAAAATGGCCAAAGGCAAACAAGACTCAAGTATAAGGCAACCAAAGCATCCAACAACCAACATGTGAAATAATAATCATGCTCATATGGTTAAAACATCAAGCTACCAACATGTTGAATCATAAATATCAAGGCATCAATATGAAACATTCAATATCAACCAATCTCACCTCAAAGACAAACTCTCGACCCAAGTCCCGCGACGGGTCTTTGGTCAAATCGAGGCTGACCGGTTTAAACCTATTTTGACCAAACTCATTTGGTCAAATTGGCCCAGCTCAGAGTCTTGGCCTACTTTGGCCCACATCACGGTAAATTAGTACTCCCATGATAAAAGAGTCTCAACACACCATACACGAGTGTTAGAACCAAGGTTGAGATGCATACCCAACAAGACACTCAAAACTCAATCTATAACAACAAGTTTAGTACTCGACTATAACAAGGGTCAACTTCAAACGGTCATAACTTGAGTTCTAAATATCTAAATAAGGTGAAACCAATTGGAGATGATAGCTTATCCTCTTACAGTTCTAACGGTAGGTCATAAGCCTCAAACACAAGTAACGAAGAAGTTATGGCCATTTTATGAAAACTGGTCAGACCTAAACCGCGACTGCGATAGTGGCTGAGCTGCGGTGTCGGCGGAGCTGCGGTGTTGGATTGAGCTGCGGTGGTGGCGGAGCTCGCGGCAAAGGCCCGATTACCACGACACATACGGACTAAATCTTCATCCTCAAGTCAATCTTATATTATCATTACAATCCGATTGAACAAGAACATGTAATTAACAAGGAATTCCACATGTATACTTGGGAGGAAATCAATAGTTTACATATTCAAGCAACATTCAACAATATTCATTCCGTTTCAACATTTAAACATGTGAAAAACAACATATTTAAAAAACTTTAACAACAACCATTCATGTGAAAATTAAAGTTAACATGTTATCAATCACATAAGCATCCAACACATCATAAACAACACTAATGTGACATTAAATCGTCGAGTAACTCGGAATAGTTACCTTAAGCTAGCAAAGAGACAAGTAATAACTTGAGAAAGCTTCTAAACTCCAAAATTACTCTTCATCTTCAACAATATATGAGTCTCCTAACTTATCTTCATATTCTTCACCTATAAGAACAACAAAAACACAATTATTAAGCTTAAATTCGAAACCCTAAAAAAAAAAGTGTCTTAAACAAAATTTGGGGGAAATGAAAATAAAGCTTACTAGTAGATGAGGATTGAAGAGAGGATTCCGAATATATAATTTTTATGCGATTTGGTGGAGAAATGAAGAAGTTATGGTGGATTTAGGGATTGTAAGGAGGTTGTTTTGAGAGAAATTTGGTGTTTGAGAGAAGGAAGTGATAGAATGAGAATTGAGGAAATGAAAGATGAAGAGGAGACCCATGGAGGATGGAGGGTGCATGATTTGGGGTAGAGTGTTTGGGTGAATTTCAATTGTTTACGTTTTGGTTCGTTTCGACGGAAATTAGAAATATTCGTCGAACGCGATTTCCGAGAAAATTAAAGTTCTTAAACACGATTTTACTAAAAGATTAAGTACTCATATGCCCAATATCCAAACTCGTTTACCCAACGACCGTAAGAAATGGGAAAATCCCGATTTTACGACTTTTATCCGAAATCTATTTTATCAAAGGAAAAAGGTTTAAATATAGTTTAAATCACTTTTAAACATTTCTAAACTATCAAAAATGATTACATTTCTTCAAAATAAAATAAGATTATATTTTATCAAATAGATTTTATTTCAAATAAATTAATATTAAATTAAAATAGATTAAAATATTACTTTTAAAATATAATAAAGGTCTTCGAATTTACGAGGTGTTACAATCATCCCTCCTTTTAAGAAGTTTCGTCCCCGAAACTTAGAAGAAGGAACATTGTATATATGTAGGTCTATCTCTTTAAAATCAAGTAAACAAAATCTTCAAAATATGGACGTATGAAGTATAAGTGTCTTTTCAATGGAACGGAAAATCCTCGTCTTACTGTTCAAGAACATCAACATTCCAAATCAAAGACATAAAAATATATATTTTTACACCAACAAATGAGAAAACCAATTATCGGACGTCTCCAATAACGAGCTTTACCACTCATTGACGTTAAAACCAGTGGAAAACAGTAAAACATTTTCAAAAATATTTAGTTCGAAACTTTATAAAAAGGATAATAACTCCACTAGCTATGACCAAACTCTAACTACGACTTTTAAACAACTAAGCAAGGACTACTAACACGGAAGGTATTTAAGAGAAGGAGAGGAACACTCGAAAGGATAGCTAAAACTCACAAGAATTAGATAAAGGAAAGAGGATTACCTCACGAGAAAAGTTCGGGATATTTAGCTAACATAGAGGATTCAGACTCCCAAGTTTCTTCTTCGACATTTCCACAACGCCAAAGTATACGAACTAGGGGCACCATTTTGTTTCTAAGTTGCTTGTTTGCCCTTTCGAGGATTCGGATTGGCCTTTCTTCCAAAGCCAAGTTGGGTTCCAAATCTGGGATTTCTTCTTGAATAACATGGCTCGGATCACTAATGTACTTCCTCAACTGAGATACATGGAAGACATTATGAACCTTGTTCAAATTCGGGGGCAACTCCAAACGGTAAGCAACGGGGCCAATCTTCTCAAGCACACGGAAAGGTCCAATGTATTTGGGACTCAGCTTTCCTTTCACACCAAACCGTTTCACCCCTTTCATAGGTGATACCTTAAGGAACATCGATCATCAACCTCAAAGGTAGGTGGTCGACGACGGACATCGGCATAAGATTTCTGTCGGTCTTGAGCGGTTTTCATACGCTCTCGAATGATCTGAACATGATTGATGGTCTCAGTCACCAAATCGGGTCCCAACACATGAGCATCTTGGACTTGATCCCAACAAACAGGACTACGGCACTTCCTACCGTACAAAGCCTCATAAGGTGACATTTTGATAGAGGAATGATAGCTATTGTTGTAGGAGAAACACATAATTCTAGATAAAAACTGCATGGATATGTTTGTAATAGGTTCATTTGGGTAAAATCCTGTAATTTTTAAAACCTGAACCTGTTATAAAAATATCCAAATGGGAAGGTGTCAAACATGCAAGGTCTAAATAAATCTCATAAATAAAACATCACTAAAGTCGCGAAACAAAGTTATACAACCCAAATATGAAAAAGGGAGACATATGTCCCTAAAAAAAGTATATGACATAAAAAGTGTTTAAGGGTCACAATAAAATAAAGCCAATCTAGGTCCCAAGGTTACTTTGCTCGCTAGCTCGTCCATGTACCCCATATATGCATCACCTACCTGTCAATCGCATTTTATACAAAAACGAAAGCCACAGTCAGTGGGGAGTAACTCCGAGTTCTCCTAGCCACGAAATGTCATGATTAATATAACATGTAAACATAAGAATATGAATATGAATAACACATAGCCTTAGCATATAGATGCTATACAATCATGCTTATCATGTGAACAACAATATAATAACACATAGTCCTAGCATGTGAATACTAGACCGACTCATACTACACTATCATGTGAATCACATAACATCCAGGAATCCAAACTCTATCAACCATAGCCGGCTTGCATCTCACCTTCTATGATTCATAGAATCATCAAACAAGAAAGGACAATATATCTAGAGACAGGAATAAGTTCCTAGTACCGTCAATAGTCACTCAGAACTCGAGTCTATACCACGAGGTAAGGTAAACACCCTAGTCCTAAACTGCGCAAGAGACTAGCGACATGCGGAAAATACCGCATCCAAGACCCATGATCACACACATGAGTACCCCTAAGGAGTCCACCAAAGGGTTGGCTAGTACTTAAGCTGACCACATACTTCTAATGAGTACGTCAGGAGGTCATGCCCTAACTTGGATATAAGCCCACCAAGCTAAGACACAAAGGCTATTAAGCCGCAAACATACACTCGTCAAAGACTATAAGGGCCTATCTGTGACATCGACCGAAGTCACTCACCTAGGACCTAGTCCCAACTGAATGCTTTAGCCTACAACACTTAAGACAAGTAGGACACCCACTTAACCATAAGAGGGGCAAAGAGTCCAACTTTCAAACATAAATGCTAACATTCTATCATGTGAAAGGCTATATAAATGTCTATTCAACAGATAATCCAACCATATCTTCAATGTCATCAATAACCAAATTATAGCTAACCATCAATATCATAATCCATGAGAATAAGGTAAAATGGCCAAAGGCAAACAAGACTCAAGTATAAGGCAACCAAAGCATCCAACAACCAACATGTGAAATAATAATCATGCTCATATGGTTAAAACATCAAGCTACCAACATGTTGAATCATAAATATCAAGGCATCAATATGAAACATTCAATATCAACCAATCTCACCTCAAAGACAAACCCTCGACCCAAGTCCCGCGACGGGTCTTTGGTCAAATCGAGGCTGACCGGTTTAAACCTAGTTTGACCAAACTCATTTGGTCAAATTGGCCCAGCTCAGAGTCTTGGCCTACTTTGGCCCACATCACGGTAAATTAGTACTCCCATGATAAAAGAGTCTTAACACACCATACACGAGTGTTAGAACCAAGGTTAAGATGCATACCCAACAAGACACTCAAAACCCAATCTATAACAACAAGTTTAGTACTCGACTATAACAAGGGTCAACTTCAAACGGTCATAACTTGAGTTCTAAATATCTAAATAAGGTGAAACCAATTGGAGATGATAGCTTATCCTCTTACAGTTCTAACGGTAGGTCATAAGCCTCAAACAAACAAGTAACGAAGAAGTTATGGCCATTTTACGAAAAACTGGTCGACCTAAACCGACTGCGATAGTGGCGGAGCTGCCTGTCGGTGTCGGCCGGAACTGCGGTGGTGGACGGAGCCTGCGGTGGTGGCCGGAGCCTGCGGCAAAGGCCTGATTACCACGACACATACGGACTAAATCTTCATCCTCAAGTCAATCTTATATTATCATTACAATCCGATTGAACAAGAACATGTAATTAACAAGGAATTCCACATGTATACTTGGGAGGAAATCAATAGTTTACATATTCAAGCAACATTCAACAATATTCATTCCGTTTCAACATTTAAACATGTGAAAAACAACATATTTAAAAAACTTTAACAACAACCATTCATGTGAAAATTAAAGTTAACATGTTATCAATCACATAAGCATCCAACACATCATAAACAACACTAATGTGACATTAAATCGTCGAGTAACTCGGAATAGTTACCTTAAGCTAGCAAAGAGACAAGTAATAACTTGAGAAAGCTTCTAAACTCCAAAATTACTCTTCATCTTCAACAATATATGAGTCTCCTAACTCATCTTCATATTCTTCACCTATAAGAACAACAAAAACACAATTATTAAGCTTAAATTCGAAACCCTAAAAAAGTGTCTTAAACAAAATTTGGGGGAAATGAAAATAAAGCTTACTAGTAGATGAGGATTGAAGAGAGGATTCCGAATATATAATTTTTATGCGATTTGGTGGAGAAATGGAGAAGTTATGGTGGATTTAGGGATTGTAAGGAGGTTGTTTTGAGAGAAATTTGGTGTTTGACAGAAGGAAGTGATAGAATGAGAATTGAGGAAATGAAAGATGAAGAGGAGACCCATGGAGGATGGAGTGTGCATGGTTTGGGGTAAAGTGTTTGGGTGAATTTCAATTGTTTACGTTTTGGTTCGTTTCGACGGAAATTAGAAATATTCGTCGAACGCGATTTCCCGAGAAAATTAAAGTTCTTAAACACGATTTTACTAAAAGATTAAGTACTCATATGCCCAATATCCAAACTCGTTTACCCAACGACCGTAAGAAATGGGAAAATCCCGATTTTACGACTTTTATCCGAAATCTATTTTATCAAAGGAAAAAGGTTTAAATATAGTTTAAATCACTTTTAAACATTTCTAAACTATCAAAAATGATTAAATTTCTTCAAAATAAAATAAGATTATATTTTATCAAATAGATTTTATTTCAAATAAATTAATATTAAATTAAAATAGATTAAAATATTACTTTTAAAATATAATAAAGGTCTTCGAATTTACGGGGTGTTACAGATTTAGTGAAGAAAAATATAGTTAGTAACATGTTGTTAAGTTAATTACTAAAACTTCGGAGAGAAAGTCATTTACTAAATTATTGAGAGACGACTTTTGTCGTACCCATTTATTTACTTTTTCGTACCCTTTTTATTATTGATTGTGGTCCAAAATGTTTTTTTCATTTGGTACATGTTTTCATTATTGTCATACCTATTTTATTATATATTGTAACCATTCTTATTAATGACTCATTGTATACTATTAGTACTCGTTTTATCGTTTTTTTGTACCATTTTTTTTATCAATTTATAACTGATCTCTCAATAGTTTATTGTGAAATTGTCTTTCAGAAGAACTACTCTTAATAATAGGTACATAGCACAATACAATCACGTCAATGTGAAAATTTTGCTGACGTGTTAAATTGACCCGCTAATTCTTGACTTGCGACTTGAAAGGCCCGAAACAAAATGACCGTCTATTTGGAGTTATTATTCGTCTCAATATGTAACCTAACTCAGAAATAAGATAAATTAGCTAAATACGTATATGTATGTATAAAAAAATACATATTATAAGATTAATATTTTAAAAAGTGTGATAATATGATCATTTTATTTCAAGTTAAGATTTGGTACTCCCTCTATTCCTATCTTTTGTTCATAATCAATAGAGTATATTATTTGTGAGAGTATTATCATAAGAGGAACAAATTAATGAGATATAGAACGTACATATGACAATATGAAATGTCTTAAGACCATTTTAATTTAAAACAACTCTTTCATACAATTAAAATAAAGTTAAAAATAATAATTTTTTTGAAAGTGTCTTAATTAAGACGGTATTAAATAGTCCAAATGATCTTAATAAGGCCCGTCGAAATTCATACAAACGGCCCATTTACACATATCAAATGCCCATTATTTTATATCAATGAATTTTGTATATAAAATGTAAAAGAAAGTAACCCTAACCACTTCATCTACAACAATCAGTTGCTCCAATTCAGTAAATCACTCAATTTAGCCGCCTCTGCTCTTTTTTGTCTCTTTTAATTCTTCTCCATCTCAATCTTTTATTAATTAATTTCATCAATCTTTGATTTAAACTTTACCAAAAAAAAACAATCTTTGATTTATTGATCAGTCTTTTTCGTAAAATTACATCTGATCATGTGACAATCCAAATCTAATACTCTTATGCATTAGGTATTTTCATATAGACTGAATCCTTTTTATTTACTTGTGTACTTACAATGATTTCGTTTTGATGTCGTCAAATGTAATTTTTAGTATGATTAACGATTGAGTTGGATAATTTAGATGCATTTGTTTTATAAAAAAATTCATTTTTTTGTTTATATGGTCATTTAATTTTATAAATTTTCTTATTGACTGGACCTTACGTTAAATTTTAAGAACTGTATGATATTTGGGTGTAAATAACATTACTCACTTGAGTATTAGTTATATTGGTTAGTTGTTAGCTATTATTTTCTAAAATTAATTACTACTAATAATAATTATTTATAATTTTTAAATTTTTTACTATAAAAAATATACGAAACTCGTGCAAATTTTGTTAAATCCGTTATACGAAACTCGTTCAAATTTATGAATGTGTGATACAATCCCAATATATGAATGTTTTAATAACTTTTCACATTCACTTTAGATCTAAATCTAAAACTTTTTACATCCATTACAAAATGGAAATATTTAGCACTGGAATTTTTCATTTGTTCATTTTGCTATTTATTTTTATTTTTATTTTTATGTCATTATCCTTTTAAATAAAGCTTTTTATTAATTTATCAATGGAGTTCATTAATGACCAAAATAGATCAATAACATTTATATACGAAGTATAAGACTGATGTAGTATGCTATATATGCAACAGAATGTATTTTTTTGAAAATTATATAATTGATTTGTAATTATTAAAATATAAATAATAGGTTTTTAATAAATTATAAACTTGTATTGAAGTAATTGTGAATTGTAAATTGTAATTTCGGTAAAGGTTAGCATGTTGTTTCTCACGTGCATCAAAATCAAAATGTTTGTAATTAAGGATTTTTTGCGAAACACAACCTTTAAAAAAAACTCTTTGCGAAACACTACCATTAAAACAAAAAATTGTAAAACACAACCTTTAAAAACAAAAAAGTTGCAAAACACTACTTTTAGGCAGGAGTTTGACCAAATTAATAAAAATCCGGTGATAACTCGTCATTAAATGTGTGATGTTCAAACTCTTCCTTCAATTTTATTTCACTTAATTTTAGATCTGAAATCACCTTAAACAATCCCAAATTTTTACATGTTAGAAACCTTCATCCTTGATTTTTTTCCGTCATGAAATTTTTAAGGCGGCAGGGATGCCATAACGACATTTGAGAAGCGGTGTTGACGAAAATTCTGAACTGTCACTGAACATTGTGAAAAAAAAGAGGGCTATTTAGAAAAATTGAGGCAGGGAAGTGGTGGAGTGGATGACTGTGAGATAAAGAGAGAGGGAGCTTTTACCGGGGGAAATAAGAAAGAGATGGATTAATTAGGGGGAAAAGAAAAAAAACATTAAAAGTCAAATAAACATGGCACATGTGAGGTATTATGACATCGGAAATGAATAAAGCTGACGGAATCCGGCTAAAAAGTAATGTTTCGCAACTTTTTGGTTTTTAAAGGTTGTGTTTTACAATTTTTGTTTTTAAAGATAGTGTTTCGCAAAAAAGTTTTTTTAAAGGTTGTGTTTCACAAAAAATTCTTGTAATTAATTCCATCTGAGAACGTGGCCCTATTTTTCAGGGAAGAAAAAATTGTTTTTGACTTGCTGACTTTCAACCACAGGCTGACACATCAGCTCGTTCTTTTAATAAATAGGATTACACTTGTCATTTGGCGTTTTATTAATAAATTGATCTTTCTTTCAAAAAAAAGGCGAGACCTGACTAGTGCATTCATGATATTCGGCGAGGGTCGGGATGTCAATGGATCGATTTTAATATGATCCAAACTCGGTCCAATTTCTTATTGAATCATCTATCTGATTCCCTAACACGATTCATAACCAGAAACTCCGCAAGTTAGACTCGATTTGAAATATTTTCTATGATCCAATTCTACGAAGTAATACGGTTAAGACCAAAATGAAATCTTCAGAGTCTAACAAGGCCATGAAGGCAAAGAATCATGATCCCGATTGGGGCCAGGTTTGTGGATGAAATCCTTCAATAACGGATATGGTAAGTTACAAGAGGTTTGGGTGGGTTTGAGTTTATGGAGTGGAGCGGGTAAGGTTCAAAAAGTTGAGCGTGGATTTAACGTTTCCTTCCGACAGAGTCATTCATACACGGGCAAGGCGTTTGTGTGCACGCAATAGGGTTTGTATCACACCTATCAACCAACCACCAAATTACCAAAAAAAAAAAGGTTATTACATGGGATTAATCCATCCTTTGCCTATTCTTCTCATATTACCCCAACCTATGTTTTATCCCATATTAATCTCTTCTTTCCACTCATTTTTCTTTTATTAGACTCAGGTTAAATGTTACCTAGCGTAACCGGTTAAGCATCAGGTTAGATCTTTCTCTTCTTCATTTACCTCTTTTTCTTTTTTCATCCATCTGTCTTCCTCCATTGCAACGATTAATTTTTTTCCCTTTAATTTCTTTTCTCCATATATTCCCCCAAAGTTCTTCTCACAATGAACAAGGGTACAATGTCTTCTTCAACATCATCAATTCGAACCATTTCAATACTCAGAAAACAATTGTTATGTTGCCTCTCAATTTCAACCAGTCCAATACTCAGAAAAGAATTGCTCGGGGCTTTCTTGCTCATCCCATTCACCAATTGCTACGTTGCCTCTCTTTCTAATCCATTCGGAGTAGAAAGATACACCTACACCTTTGCTTGAAGAACAATTAGTTTCTTCTTCCTCAAAGGATTTAATAGGATTAATATATGATTGAGTGTTTAGAATGCAGCTCTCAAGTCCATCATAAGTTACTATTCCTGAAGCATATTCAAGAAAATACTGGTCACGAATTTAATCAGGTAGGGTGAATCATATCTTACATCAATACGCTTGAACTGCTCGGAAGTTAATAAATATCGACAGCTTTATGAGATAACATCATGTTTCTTGCCACTAAAGTAAAAAAATTCAGCGGTAAGGAAGCATAGGGGAACAAAGTATTTCAAATACGCTTTCCCAACTCAAAGTAGAACATTTACTACTGTATTGTGTCTCAACAAATCCTTTACATTTTATTCATTAGTGAGGAGTATTTTAATAAAATGTAATGAGACGGAGGAGTAGTAATAATTAACACTAATTGACAAATATTAATGATTTTTTTAACAAGGGCGAATCCTAATTAACAAGAAAAGAGAGCCCCTCTGCTTGCCATCGAGTGAGACAAGTAAGATAATGAAAGCAATGGCGAGAGGTTATGCAATTAATGGTAAAGGGAAGGGATTATCTAAGAAAGATCACGATGGTAAAGAACAACTCAAATAAATTTTAACTTTCTACATAACTTTTTTTTAGCCTATAACACTTTTAAGCCTACAAACCTCCAATGGTTAAGCTATAAGAGTTGTTCTTAAAATGAACTCAAATACATTTATTTAATTGGCATATATCACTTTGTGGGTCCATTTGAGCTACTAGCTCCATGGAGTTATTCTTTCAAATTAATTTAGTTAAGTGGAAATGGAGCTCTCCAATGGTTGAGTAACTAGTTTGAAACTTTAAGAATTTGCAAGCAAGTCCTTTTGCTCAACCATTGGACTCTTATCTTGTAATTAATACATGGGAGATAGATGGGATTGATCGCACATATAAGTAAGAAATTGATGATTGAAGATTAATAACAAATTGAAGAATAAATAGGCGAAAGGTTATGCAAAATTGAAGATTAATTACAAAAAAAAAAAAAAAAAAAAAAAAAAAAAACAACTTTTCCATCGATTGCTGGTAGATGTTAGATGTTAAGAAATTGATGATTGAATGTTGATGAGAGCTAACGATGAAGATGGATAATGAAGAATCAAGCTAAGAAAGAAGATGAATAATGAAGAAGAACAGTAAATAAGAAGAGTACAAGAGAAGACAGGCATAAGAATAAGAAAATAGAAATAAAAGAGGGGTAAAAGACGTTTAATATGAATGAATGATAATGGTAACCTATTTAGCAGGTTGTCAGGGTCTAATAAAAGAAAAATGAGTGAAAAGAAGGGATTAATATGAGATAAAATATAGGTTGGGGTAATATGAGAAGGATAGAAAAAGAATGGATTAATACCATGTAATAACCCAAAAAACAAAACAAAAAGGGTTTTTCTACGTAGTACCCTCGTATTTTTGCATTTTCCACATGGTACCCCTACATTTTAAAAAACATACATAGTACCCCTTAGTTTACTCAGTAATCCTCCGTCGTGCCCAATTGTTAAATCTCCGTTAATGTTTCCGTTAAGTTTCAACTTTTGACCATCTTCATACCTTCATCCACCTATATTCATAGTTTTCACTCACATCTTCATCGTTTTTACCCATATACTTTTCTTCTTTGCATTACTCAGTCACCATCTTCACCTATTATCCAGTTTCTCCTCCTACATAGTCTCCTTTAATAGATTTCCACACCTTTCCCAATTTCTATGGCTCAATCACCATCTTTGATTTTGGGAACAAACAATGTTTTTTTTTAATTAAGATAGTCCAAAAGATTCAATCTGTACTATTTATTATAAATTTCATAATTAGATGCCAAGAGAAACACCCAAACAATGTTTTTCTTTAAATAGTATTGAAGTAATAAATAAAGAATACCTCAGATTTAGGTGAGAATCATTTAGGGATTTTAATGGGCAATTGAGTACATAATTAAGGTTACCAAAATAGCAATCAAGAACAAAGTTTTTATCTATCATAAAGCTGTAATTATACAAAGGAGATATTTTAAGACATTTCTGGGCAGCATTCCATATTTCTTAAAAAATGAAGAGAGAAAATGAGGTGTGCTAGAAAGAAAAAAGGCAGATGTCTTCGTAATTGATTTTTATAAGATAAGGTTGTACAAAAAGATAAATATTGGTGGGTGAAAAGATGAAGAGTTTGGGGAAGAAGATGAAGATTGTTTGATAAAGAGAGATGGGGGTTAGAAAGTTGTGAATTAACGGAGAAACTAACGAGGATTTAACAATTGGGCACGGCGGAGGGTTACTACGTAAACTAAGGGGTACCATGTATATTTCTTAAAATGCAGGGGTACCAAGTAGAAAATGGAAAAATACGAGGGTACTATATAGAAAAACCCATATAATAGCCCCGCTTTTTCATATAATAATATGGGGGGTGAGGGGGGATTAATCGATTCCTACAGTTTCTAACAAGTAGCAGTAAAACTGCATTATAACATTGATACAAAAAATAGCCATTTGCCCTTTTCTTCATCAAGGCAGCAGAATCATCAAAATGTTCTAACTTACCTCTGGTCGATTCATACCCGGGGCGGAAAACAGTAATACAAGGAACCTACTAAAACTATTACTCCACTTCTTAGATAGAGTTCCCCTGTACAATGTGCAGCTTCTTGTCTCTTTGTTACTTCTATCATGAGTTTCCCTCGAGATTGTTTCCCGAGAATTCTCCGCCTTGATATGAAGATGCTGCTGACATGTCCAGGCCGCCACCAATTGATGTCATCAATCCAAGGAAATCGAGGGTTGGCTGATTTGACATGGATGAACTTCCGATCATCAGTTCCTTCAAACCCGAACCTTCACCACAGTGAAGGCCTAACCCGATCCCGATTCCGGATGTAACCGGGCTGTTCTCTGGTTTTACTTGGCGTGCAGCCCATTGTAAATTCTCCGATGGACCAGAAGATTGGCCTGACGACATAAGCCCAAGTCCACGAAGCAATGATCCGCCACCGGCTGCACCAATCTGAGCAGCTTTTTGGAGGAGGGCTGTGGCTGACATTGCTGGCTGTGGGGCTGGTGCATACTGTCTGCATTCCTGACCCGCAGGGGCGAAAATGGATGACCCATGACTTGTAGCAAGGCAAAGCGATATCATTTCAGATGACGAAGGTGGAGGAAGTTCCCTGGCTGGGCATTCGGGCGGACTCATTGTTTGGATGAAGTCTGAATACCCGGGATTTGGGTTTGAAGGTAAGGTAGACGTAGACGGTGTTGTTGAAGAAGCAAACAAGCTAGCAAAGACACTACTGCTAGTGTTCCCACAGCTGACTGAATTGCAACTGCTACTGCTGCTATAGCTACCATTTATGCCGGTCGAAACAATTGCAACGGGCGGTGATGGCAATGCTTCCTCTAAGACTGGACTTGGCTCTTCTATCAACTCTGGATTCCCAAAAAAAGAAAATTAAGAAAAGCGAAAATAAATGGTTGTTTCAGTAAGCAGTAAACCCTTTTGTTCAACATAGAACTTTATGTACAAAAACCTAAAGAGTCGAATTCTTCAATCATATTCTCCTTTCTCCTCAACCACATCCACTTCTTTCCAGTTGCATCCCTCTTTCTTTTCGCTTTTGAATCAATTAGATCAACCCATAAAGAAAGACTTGAAAAAAATAAACAATATCATTGAATCTTTAATCATTAAAGCGGAACATAGATCTTCCCATTTAAATCCAGACTGTTCCACAGATTAATACTCAAGATGAATCCACATTAATATATATAGTATAAATGTATGCATCCAAACTACCCAAAAGAGAACAAAAAAACAGTAACAGACAAAATAAACTAAATCCAAATCAACCATTAGATTTCCATAACAAACAAAGTTAAGAGAAGACAATAAAATGGAACATCCATTTGAATATAAATAACACAATTCACATCTGACAAAACACTAACACAAACAAAAAGAAACCCAATTTTCCCCCAAACAAAAGGCTCAACAAATATGTTTCACCTGAATTTTGCACTGGTAGTACAGATGATACTCCCACAGCGGCTGATTGAGCCATTGCTGGTGCTGGCATGGATACGGGTTGCGGTGGCAGAGATAGTACTGGTGACGGTGGTGCTAGCGGTAGTGGTACTGGTGGTGGCGGGAGTGAATTGGAAGGTTTGGTATTTCCGTCGATTTTGTTATTACCACTAGCAGGATGTTTTCTTGCACTTTCTTCAGCTAAAGCATCACAGAATGCTCTATGACTAATAAAACTATCCCTCCTGCCAAATCATCAAAACCCCATCAAAAATTAAACAATTTCAGCAACGAAATCGAAACCCCACCAAAAGCCGATACTAAACCCAGATTAAAAATTAAACAACCCAAAAGAAACACTAATTAATCAATCAATCCATATCCATAAAAAGTAGATTAATAACCTTGAAAAAAGAGTGCCACAATCACATTTATACTCCCTAGTCCCACAAATCTTGCTATGAGCTTTCCAATCAGATTGAACCGCGTATTTCTTCGAACATTTCTCACATTTCCACTTCTTTTCGCCGTGTTTTCTACAGAAATGCTTCTTAATTCCTGTTAAATCTCCCAACGCTCTAAATGGATCATTGTGCACACAAGTCGGTTCCGGACACACATAAACTCTCTTCCTCAGTTCCTTATTCGATCTCTGTCTTAGCTTCCATGGCAAGTTATGCCCTCTCCTGTGTAACTGCAAATTCTGGTCTCTTTGAAACCCTTTGTTACATATCTCACATACGAATCTGTTTGTCGCCATTAGCGTTTTTGGCGACAACGCTATCACCTCCGCATCCGGATCTGCACCAAAAATAAATAACCACACAACCTAATTAATCTATTAAATTAATTAAATTAATACTCTCTATTTCCGACTATTGGAAATGACTTGAGACGAGAGAGTTCTCCCTCTGTCTCACCAGGTTCTTACGCAAGCGTAAAGTAGCTGATGAGACAGGGGAGTATAAATAAATACACAAAAACAGCAAACAAATATAAATTACCAGGCATGCCGGGTTGATTACGCTTCTTTTTAGGAGGCGGCGGTCTAGCAGCGGCATCAAAATGATCGCCGCCGCCAGAAGAAACACTAGCGTCACCTGAGACAGTGGCGGAAATGGACATGGTGGTATCGTCAACATCGGCAGCAGGCATAATAGCCCAAATTTGGAAAAACTAGGGTTTTAGCTCAAAGAAAAATTGACCTCAAAATAAATCAAAAACCAACTTTTACAAATTAAAAAACAAAAACAAAAACAATAATTATTAATAATATTGAGCTACCAGTCAATCTACTTTAATTATTAAAAAAAAAAGGGAAAAATGAAGTTCAACTACCAGCTGGTCCCTGAAGTGATGAGTTTTCTAAGGGAACATGAGACTGGAAAGAAGATTTCAGTTCTGTCTTATTAATCATTATTATATATATCTATATATACTGCTAGTATAGATATTACTCCCTCCCATCTATACCAAAACTTACATTGACTTTTTTGCACTATTTATGGTCGTAGAGCTTTGATATAGTCATGTGAGATCTTGTTTGGTTTATCGTCATGAATGCTATAAGAATATCAAATTTTTATAATTTTTAATAATGTATAACTAAAGATATTCACGTTGCAAAACACGTCTCGACAAGTGTGATAAAGTCAATGTAACCTTTGGTGGTGGATGAGAGGGAATACAGGTTTTCTTACCTGTGCGTTGCACGGATATTAAAATAATGTGTGATAAATTTCACAATAAATGGAATACATATAATACATCGTTCATGTCTAAGATTTTATGTATGCCGCATGACCAATAAATAATTCCCGTTAACATAATATTGACATAAGAATAAAAGAGTGTTTGATTAATAAAAACTTTTTTTTAGGAAAATAAAACCAAAATCAAGTTTATATATATGATACTTGGACGGATAGTTTTTAGAATTTGTTCATTAATACATGTTTGTTTTTCAATTGGTCAAGGAAAACAATAATATCTACTCTGCATAATCAACTCAATGATGCAACAATTCTCCTTCTTTCGAATAACAACCATAATTTAAATGTTATATCTCCCGGTCAAACTATAGAAGTACGTTTGAATGTGAATCAAATTCCAACACAATATTACTTCCCCCCCCCCCCCCCCCCCTTCTCTATAGCAATAGTTTTGGACCTCATCTTCTCATTTGAAACAAAAATTTTCACGCATACCTCTATTTTTGTTCCCTATTCACACAAATGATCTAAAACAATCTCATCCTTTGAAAGATCGATCATTGTCTTCGAAACTTATCTCAAATTTATCCAACCAAGCGAAAAACTAAACCCCTACTTCTAGAAAAATCCACCATCTAATGGAAACTAACCCTTTCTCTCGACAATGTTTTTTTTTTTTTAGGAAAATAAAACCAATATGAAGTTTATATATATGATACTTGGGACTGAGAAGTTTTTTTATTTTGTTCATTAATACCTATTTATTTTTTAATTGGTCAAGGAAAACAATAATATCTACTTTACTTAATCAACTCAATGATGCAACAAATCTCCTTATTTAGAATAACAAGCATAATTTAATCATTGTTGGATCAAATGGTAGTTACGTAAAAACATTTACAGGTAGTTAAATGTTATATCTCCCGGTCAAACTATTGACGTACCTTTGAATGTGAACCAAATTCCAACGCAATATTACATGACTGGGGTTGCTTATGACACCTCACTATAACAATAGTCTTGCCCCCGTCTTCTCATTTGAAACAAAATCCTTCACGCAGACCCTTATTTTTCTTCCTTATTCACACACATGATCTAAAACAATCTCATCCCTTGAAAGATGGATCTTTGTCTTCGAAACTTCTCTCAAATTTATCCAACCACGTGAAAAACTAAACCCTTACTTCTAGAAAAATCTACAATACAATGGAAACTAACCCTTACTCTCGACAATGTTGTTAGAATTAAGATTTTACTTTAATTTGGATTGATGGGGGTCAAGATTAAGTTTATCAGTATGATCTTTTGAGGTTTCTTGTTATTATTCATGTTACCTATATGTTTTAATGCAAGCGATATTTTGCTGATAAATAACCTTATTTATTATCACTATCCTCGTTAAACTCATCACCCTCCACAAATGCACCCTCCCTCCACCCCACTAATTTACTCGCAAAATAAAACATCAGCCACTGTGATTAGTTCTTACTACTTGAAACAAACTCCAATCCACTACCACTATCACTACCTTTCTGCCACGTTTTACATCTAAGAAGTCAGAAATCACATTCAGCTCCATGAAACACCAATCTTTACTCTAGATAATATGGATCCTCGTCTCCCTTATCGAAGACAATTTATTTCTCCTTCAACAAAGAAAAGTTTAAGAAGCAATCTTCCCTCTTATCCCTCTCCCTTTCCCTTCCTAATCTTTTTCTCGTCCCCTCCCCGACCTCCATTCCAGATACTCAAACAAAGTGTTTGGGTACTATGTTTGTAAATTGAATAAGTTTGAATATTTTATATATACACGAACTTTGCTATTTATTTTATTTTGTATAAATAAATCTTATTACCTTCATCTCATTTTTATTGTCCTTTTTTTTTCTTCAAATTTTATTATCTCATAATTATTATCTCCTTTCTAGATCTACTAAGGAAAAACTTTAGTCAATCAACTCACAATCAACCTCATTCCCACTCAAAACAACCTTTAGCCCACTACTTAATCCCCTCGGTTCACACATAAAACGGTCTAAAATGCAAAGCTTTCATCTTTCTCTTGAAAAGTCCATCTAACTAACAGAAAACTATCCGCTACTTTCTGAACTTCATCACATTTATATCCCGTAAAGATCAATTTGAACATGAGAAAAAAAAAAATGCAGAAACTTAGGTTTTCTTTGATAACGGCAGATTGAACATTTTTTTTTAGCATTTTGAGAGTTTTTACACTATTTAAATAACAAATGTGCTATTTTGAGTGTTGATCATCGACATATTGAAATAGTAGATTGTGGTGTAATTTCCTGTTTTACATTATGACCTTTAATTAGTATATTATTATAAGAAAATAAAAATTGAGTTTTTTTTTATCTCCGACGAAATTAAAGATCAAACTTTATCTTTATCATATTTATAGTTAATATTCTTCACTTAAAATATATAAATTTAAGCAAGTTTAAATAAGTTAGCTAAAAGTTATAAATCACAAATTGTACGAAGCAGTAAAATCGTTTTTTTCATTAATATGAAATAAATCCCATAAACTTCATGAGAATATTAATGCGGTAGAGAACTATAGAAGAGTTGGCAAGTACGTGACCCCCTTTTAGGTTTAAATTTTTTCATTTATTTTTATATTTTTTGCCTAAAGGTGGTTAAAACATCGTATTATGCATGACGAATATGTCTCACCCTTCCCCAATTCGTATCTCTCCCTAAATTATAGTGATGATGTGCTTAATTTACACCCAAAAAAAATTATAGCATCAACAATAATTAGTTGGTTCCATATAATTGAATAGTACCGTTTTTTATGCATGAAAATTTGTCGGAAGAAAAGCTTGAGAGAGACGGTCTTCACTATGTTAGGGAAAGAATACTCTTACCCTTTTATGTGTTTATCATGACGTTTTTTTTAATGTTGATCGTTGCTTGAATTCAATCTTAACCTTATACATATTTCTATAATAAGTGTATCTAATTTACCTTCAAGCCTCATTCAAATCTATTTTATTACTCGTGGTACCATTTTTACTTTAAATTGTAAAACAATCACACAATAAAGTTTTTCAAAACATTTACTCATTTGTTATAATATGATATTTCGATTCGCATATTAGCAGCAACTTTCTTTATCTTTTAATACTCCTTGAAAAATAGATATCAAACTTTGTACTTATCAATAATTTGTGAATATCTTATTTAATTTTTGATTAATATACTTTTATATAATGACAAATGAATGTAAATAATATAATAATAAATTATATCAATAGAAGTTGAAGTGTATTGTGAGGGAAATAACTTTAAAATTAGTAGGAGAAATACATATGACATTTGAAAAATAAACTTCGTATTATGTATAATTAAATATGACATTAACAATAACAAAAGACGTAGGGGCATATTTCAGCGTTCATTTTACTCTTTACACGAGTAAATTACATGTAGTACGTATTATGCATGCAC
Organism: Silene latifolia; assembly: GCF_048544455.1. Classification (NCBI taxonomy): domain Eukaryota; kingdom Viridiplantae; phylum Streptophyta; class Magnoliopsida; order Caryophyllales; family Caryophyllaceae; genus Silene; species Silene latifolia. The sequence goes on from NC_133538.1 coordinate 266,592,228, forward strand.
ATTTGTCACAACCCAGTTCGCCCTAGGGCCTTTTAGCCTCATAATACCTCATTTTTTTTAATCGGAAGTTGTCATAAAATTGGATATTATAAATATATTAAAGGTTTTTTTCCTTATAATTTAATAAAAAGTGAACAAATACTAATGAATAATTTTTTAGTATTAATAAATTGTAGATAATTAATTTATTTCCTGTTTCTAATAATAAAATTGTTAAATAATTAATTAATTCTCATTTCTAATAGGAAAATCATATTCCTAATTATAATAGAAAAATTTTAAATAATTATTATCTCCTAATTCTAATAGTATAATTAGGAAAAAAGTCTTAATAAATTGTTAATTTATTTCCTATTTCTAATAGGAAAATTGTAAAATAATTAATTTATTTCCTATTTCTAATAGGGAAATTCTATTCCTAATTATAATAGAAAAATTTTAAATAAATAATTAATTTCTCCTAATTCTAATGCTAATAGTATAATTAGAAAAAAAAAAGGCTCCTTTAGTTATATACTAGACTAGATTTAACGCCCGGGCGATGCCTGGGCTAATTTGTAATATCCTATGATTATTATGTAAAAATACCCTAAGGCATTGTTCTTTTACACGCACTTAATTTTGCTGAACGGAACATATAGAAGTTGTATTGAACTTATAAGAGCTGACTTGAATTTATAGGAGCTGAAGTGGACTTATATGAACTGACTTGAACCTACAGAAGCTTAACTTGCAGAAAAATTGGATGACATAAGTTAATCTAAAACTTAGAGTTCGAATTTATAGGACGGTAATAACGTTAAAGTTAATCTTAAAGGTAGAGCCTCTTACTCCTAGCGCAACCCAAGTCAAATACCTACCCATAGTCAATTTGTATTTATAAGTTTGGTTGATAGGATACTATTAAATTAGACTTTATACCATCATTTATACACAATAATATGATTAAGTATTTAAACTTATCTCACGTACTCTGTTACCATGCTTTCTTATCACGAATGATAATTTTTGGGATCTGCCTTTTGTCGCCCGTATTTTACTTAGTGTCGCCCGAATTTGACATTGACTTTCCAATTGTACCCTTGCTAGCTCTTTTAACCCGGCCCGAGAACGCCTCTACTTTAACCCTTTTCCTTTCTCATTCTCACAGTTATTATCAATTACTTCAAATCCATACGCATAGTTAGGAATCTAAACTATTTTAATCATGTTCAACAATGATTTACACGCTGAAAATGAAGTAAATCAATTCAATTCAATTCATATATACACTATTGTATTTCGATTTGTATACATTATTGAATTTCTGATTCATATACTGCAACAAATTGTCCCAAAAATTGACGTGTAATGTAAATGCATACTTGGATTTGGGCTTCCGTTTATGCGCGAATGCGTAACTTTGGAATTAACGACGAAAGAGAAATGAACAGGGTGTGTGCCAGGGGTAGTATTCGTAAAAAAACATATGAACCAGCCATTGACACATTGCTAGTTTGTGTGATATACATGAAATTGCCTTGGCCAAGTCGGGAAGGCTACACGATAACGATAAATCTCGTGAGTTCAAGAACTGCGCACGAGAGGGACATGCTGAGTTCGTGATGAGTAAGAGTTTTCTTTGTGATTGAATGCTATACTTTAACTGCAAAGGAAAAGATTAAACAATGATAATGACGAATCTTCATACAATGATATGAATAAGATGTCCTCCATTGTTTAGTGGAGCTCCAACCATTTGCAATGTCCTCTATATATGTTATTCAATATGTTGTTCAATTGCAACCATGTTTGTCCACAGTGCAACGTACCTGCAAAATAAAATTGATAGGAAATTAGAAATCTGACAAATATAACAAAAAGAAAAAAAACGAACAACAGAACGTTAGAGATATTAATGCATGATTTGCCATGTTGGGACTTGGGAGACGGCATATATATGCACAATAACCAGGTTGCCTTAATGTTCTTATCTTCTATATTGTATAAAATTCTAGTATATGCACAACTTAATTACATATTAATATTAATAACAATTCTAATATGTGCACAACTCAACTACATATTAATAACAAACCTCACATTATACTATTTTTATAAATTAATTATTTTATTTTAGGTAGTTAATAAATATTGGACTCTCTGTAATTGCTTGAAAAAAGTTGTCTTTATTAATATAGATAGATATTGATTAATTGATTACTGTCTGACTAATTAAAACAGAAATTTTTACTGGTCGTAATTATATTTTACAACAAATATTGTAGTAATGATTATGGAGATAAGATATTTATATATGGATCAGCTTTTTTTTTTTTTCGGAGAAAGAAAATGAGGATCGGAGGAGAGTAGAGAGAGGGAAAGGAGAGAGGATTGAGATTAGTACAGGGGGAACTAAAACAAA